>NC_060123.1:257420340-257723370 GCF_021461395.2 Schistocerca americana
CCCCCACTTTCGCGATAATACAAAACGTGCTGACCTTCTTTGAACTTTTTCGATGTACTCAGTCAATCTTATCTGGTAAGGATCCCACACAGCGCAGCAGTATTCTAAAAGAGGACGGACAGGCGTAGTGGTGGCAGTCTCTTTAGTAGATGTGTTACATTTTCGAAGTGTCCTGCCAATAAAACGCAGTCTTTGGTCAGCCTTTGTGACGTCTCCTGGCAGGACATTTACAAAATCGTTAGAATACATACAAAAATAATAAAAATAAACATTTATCTGTATTGTTATTGTTTCATTACGGTATGAATGGTTGTCGATTATGTATAAAAAGAAATAACAATTTTTCATTTTTATGTTTGTGCAATATTTATGTATTTATATTTCACAAATAACGTCTATGGGCGGCGAATGTATGTATCGAAGCAGATAACGATAATTAGAAATAGTTACAAAGACGCATATTAAATAGCCTATAAATAGTGGAGGTTAAAACATTACTGCCTCTGTTTTCTTGTAGACGTTAAACTTGTAAGAGCCTATGACGTTCGGTTGAATGCTTAGGTAACCTTCGTTTGTACTTTGATCGAGAAAGACGCCATTGGAGATTGATATTTGTAAAAGGTGTGTACTTTCAATTTATGTTGATTTTTTAAATATAGAAATGGTTAAAATTATGACCTGTAATAATTCATTGTTAGCTTGCCCAAGATTACATTCCATATTCTTAGCAGTTTTCAGCATATTACGAATTTTTCATGATGCGGAGCCGTGCAGCGATGGCGGGAGCCGCTGACGCGACAAATTCAGAGTAAACTGAGTGAAAGCAGTTTTCCAGAAATATAGCGGGCAGGTAACGGTACGTTAAAATTATCTCTTTCAGCTTCCCGGAGACTTCAGAGGGAAATCGTGGATTTTATTATGTCATTTTCAGTTGGACGTGGGCAGCTGCTATTATGTTAACAGTTACGTATATAATTCATGAGTGATAAAATTTTCCATGTATGTGATCAAAGAGCCGGCCGAAGTGGCCGTGTGGTTCTAAGCGCTGCAGTTTGGAACCGCGAGACCGCTACGGTCGCAGGTTCGAATCCTGCCTCGGGCATGGATGTGTGTGATGTCCTTAGGTTAGTTAGGTTTAACTAGTTCTAAGTTCTAGGGGACTAATGACCTCAGAAGTTGAGTCCCATAGTGCTCAGAGCCATTTGAACCATTTTGTGATCAAAGAGTGTTGTGCAAAAACTGTTCTGGCTAATAACATAATAATCAAATTTCATTTTTTTTTAGTTTCATGCTCCCATGTTTGTCGTGGCAGTTAATAGTGTTCATATATTTAAAAAAATCCACTGCAGCTTTTATGTTTAGTGAACGTAACATAATGTAACTTCCGTACAGGTAATAAGAGTAATTTTCTGTGCATTCAAGAGATGAAAGTAGCGAAGGGCATTTTTTTATTCCATAGTTGGGTACAGTAATGATACCATGTTCCATATCTAACAAGCCAGGTCAGTGTTATATAAAAATACACTCCTGGAAATTGAAATAAGAACACCGTGAATTCATTGTCCCAGGAAGGGGAAACTTTATTGACACATTCCTGAGGTCAGATACATCACATGATCACACTGACAGAACCACAGGCACATAGACACAGGCAACAGAGCATGCACAATGTCGGCACTAGTACAGTGTATATCCACCTTTCGCAGCTATGCAGGCTGCTATTCTCCCATGGAGACGATCGTAGAGATGCTGGATGTAGTCCTGTGGAACGGCTTGCCATGCCATTTCCACCTGGCGCCTCAGTTGGACCAGCGTTCGTGCTGGACGTGCAGACCGCGTGAGACGACGCTTCATCCAGTCCCAAACATGCTCAATGGGGGACAGATCCGGAGATCTTGCTGGCCAGGGTAGTTGACTTACACCTTCTAGAGCACGTTGGGTGGCACGGGATACATGCGGACGTGCATTGTCCTGTTGGAACAGCAAGTTCCCTTGCCGGTCTAGGAATGGTAGAACGATGGGTTCGATGACGGTTTGGATGTACCGTGCACTATTCAGTGTCCCCTCGACGATCACCAGTGGTGTACGGCCAGTGTAGGAGATCGCTCCCCACACCATGATGCCGGGTGTTGGCCCTGTGTGCCTCGGTCGTATGCAGTCCTGATTGTGGCGCTCACCTGCACGGCGCCAAACACGCATACGACCATCATTGGCACCAAGGCAGAAGCGACTCTCATCGCTGAAGACGACACGTCTCCATTCGTCCCTCCATTCACGCCTGTCGCGACACCACTGGAGGCGGGCTGCACGATGTTGGGGCGTGAGCGGAAGACGGCCTAACGGTGTGCGGGACCGTAGCCCAGCTTCATGGAGACGGTTGCGAATGGTCCTCGCCGATACCCCAGGAGCAACAGTGACCCTAATTTGCTGGGAAGTGGCGGTGCGGTCCCCTACGGCACTGCGTAGGATCCTACGGTCTTGGCGTGCATCCGTGCGTCGCTGTGGTCCGGCCTCAGGTCGACGGGCACGTGCACCTTCCGCCGACCACTGGCGACAACATCGATGTACTGTGGAGACCTCACGCCCCACGTGTTGAGCAATTCGGCGGTACGTCCACCCGGCCTCCCGCATGCCCACTATACGCCCTCGCTCAAAGTCCGTCAACTGCACATACGGTTCACGTCCACGCTGTCGCGGCATGCTACCAGTGTTAAAGACTGCGATGGAGCTCCGTATGCCACGGCAAATTGGCTGACACTGACGGCGGCGGTGCACAAATGCTGCGCAGCTAGCGCCATTCGACGGCCAACACCGCGGTTCCTGGTGTGTCCGCTGTGCCGTGCGTGTGATCATTGCTTGTACAGCCCTCTCGCAGTGTCCGGAGCAAGTATGGTGGGTCTGACACACCGGTGTCAATGTGTTCTTTTTTCCATTTCCAGGAGTGTAGTTTGCAAATTAAATCGTACGTCCACAGCAGGAAATCTTTCAGTGTTGCGCGTATCCCCACATAATAGGTCAAAGTGCATAAAGTTAAAATATTTTCAAACGCAGAAACAAATAGTGAGAATCGTATTTTATCAGGTGTGCTCGCAACAATGAGCAATATAAAATTAATTAAAATGTTATACCATATAAACTGCATATAAAGTGAAAAGGGTGTGCGGTGGGGATTACGTGACACCTTCCCCACAACATTTTCTATGTGTTCCCTCCAATTTAAGTTGTTCGTAATTGTAATTCCTAGGTATTTAGTTGAATTTACAGCCTTTACATTTGACTGATCTATCGTGTAACCGAAGTTTAACGGATTCCTTTTATCACTCATATGGATGACCTCACACTTTTCGATATTTAGAGTCAATTGCTAATTTTTTCACCATACGGATATCTTTTCTAAATCGATTTGCAATTTGTTTTGATCTTCTGATGACTTTACTAGTCGATAAACTGCAGCGTCATCTACAAACAACCAAAGACGTCTGATTAGATTGTCTCGTAAATCGTTTATATAGATAAGGAACATCAAAGGGGAGTTTGATACAGTTCCACACAGTCGTTTAACGAACAAAGTAAGAGCATATGGACTATCAGATCAATTGTGTGATTGGATTGAAGAGTTCTTAGATAACAGAACGCAGCATGTGATTCTCAATGGAGAGAAGTCTTCCGAAGTAAGAGTGATTTCAGGTGTGCCGCAGGGGAGTTGCTATACACAAAATATATAAATGACCTTGTGGATAACATCGGAAATTCACTGAGTCTATTTGCGGATGATGCTGTAGTATATCGAGAGTTTGTAACAGTGGAAAATTGTACTGAAATGCAGGAGGATCTGCAACGAATTGACGCATGGTGCAGGGAATGGCAATTGAATCTCAATGTAGACAATTTTAATGTGCTGCGAATACACAGAAAGAAAGGTCCTTCATCATTTAGTTACAATATAGCAGGTCAGCAACTGGAAGCAGTTAATTCCATAAATTATCTGGGAGCAGGCATTAGGAGTGATTTAAAATGGAATGAGCATATAAAATTAATCGTCGGTAAAGCAGATGCCAGACTGAGATTCATTGGAAGAATCCTAAGGAAATGCAGTTCGAAAACCAAGGAAGTAGGTTACAGTACATTTGTACGCCCACTGCTTGAATACTGCTCATCGGTATGGGATCCGTACCACATATGGTTGATAGAAGAGATAGAGAAGATCCAACGGAGGGCAGCCCGCTTCGTTACAGGGTCATTTAGTAATCGCGAAGGCGTTACGGAGATGACAGATAAACTCCAGTGGAAGGCTCTGCAAGAGAGACGCTCAGTAGCTCGGTACGGGCTTTTGTTAAAGTTTCGAGAACATATCTCCAGCGAGGAGTCAAGCAGTATATTGCTCCCTCCTACGTATATCTCGAGAAGAGACCATGAGAATAAAATCACAGAAATTAGAGCCCACACAGAGGCATACCGACAATCTTTCTTTCCACATACAATACGAGACTAGAATGGAAGGTAGAGGTACTCAAGGTAACCGTCGCCACACACCATCAAGTGGTTTGCGGAGTATGGATGAAGGAGTAGATCTAGAGGGCCTGTAACACTACCTTGGGGAACTCCATAAGTCTCTTCTCTTTTACTCGATGACTTTCCGTCAATTACTACGAACTGTGACCTCTGTGACAGGAAATCACGAACCCAGTAGCATGATTGAGACGATATTCCATAAGCATGCAATTTCACTACGAGCCGCTTGTGTGGTACAGTGTCAAAGGCCTTCCGGAAACCCAGAAATACGGAATCCATTTGAAATCCCTTGCCACACATATACATGACGATCACTGTGTGCCAGTTCATCACTTCTGAGCAGACCGTTTAGCGGATGGTGAATGAGCCTAGGTATGCGCTAACAGGGAAGAGAAACGCGCTTGTAATTAATTACGGAGGCACCCGCGCCTGCGTGGCCGGGCTCCCTCAGCTGGCGGAGGCTCGACCACTGACCGCGCGCTCGTGACGCGAGCCGCCCACGCTTCGCTGCGGCTCGTCGCCTGACTGGCTAATCACGAGGAGCCGCGCCGAGCCGCGGCCGGCTGCCTCGGGCTGATCGTTAAACGTAACCGGGGCGCTTCCAATAGCGCTTCCGTGAGTGCGTACTTTCAGGGGGAGAGCCCGACACGTGACCTGGTGGCCGAGAGGCGTCATTACCTGCACTCAGATGCAACAACTTTCTCTTCTATCTTATTTTATGCCAGCTGAACTACGCCTCCCTGTTGCTGAAACAAGTATTGCAGTCAGTCCAAGTACACTTCCAGCAACATAAAAGGCAGATAAAGTTTCAACAGGACTATTTTCTGCACATTCTATCTCCAGTGTCTCCAAAAATTAGCAACACCGTTGCTGTCATAAAGCAATGGATCAACGCAAGGCTGTAAGTCGTAAGCGAATATATGTAACGGAGCAGTGTGTATCAATTATCACTCTGCCTGTGATTCATAGACTTTAAAACACCTTTTTACACTGTTCAAGAAACTCTCTACTACTAGCCCTTCAGAAACAAATTCACTCAAAGCACACATGTCCCGTGTAGGACTGATGATGAATACTTACGTCAAAGACAAAACTACCGTTAGCCGGCCGAGGTGGCCGAGCGGCTGTAGGCGCTACAGCATGGAACCGCGCGACCGCTAAGGTCGCAGGTTCGAATCCTGCCCTGGCATGGATGTGTGTGACGTCCTTAGGTTAGTTAGGTTTAAGTAGTCATAAGTTCTAGGGGACTGATGACCTCAGCAGTTAAGTCCCATAGTGCTCAGAGCCATTTGAACAACTACCATTACACTTCTTCAGGCAAGTGGAACACTCTTAAGCGAAAAGCAGCTCTGGTAGGAGGTACCACAACAAACATGCTCTCAACCGGTCTGGAGAAACTTCACCGATCCCTAACCCAGAAAAATGTAAACGAATTCGAGTAGACCGTATCAAAGATATTTTTGTTTTAATAAGCTGTAGTATTTGCGGCTAGTTCAGACAAAACATAAACAACTAATAGAAGATGCATGCTTAAAGGTCGACGCGAAAATCAAGTGTAATTAGTTAAAACAGGAGGTAATCAATTGTAGAAATTAAACTGAAGTGATAGTACTACTACTCGATGAGCTTTTATATCTAGGACAATAAAAGAGGACAACATTTGGAGAAAAACAGTGAAAATCGTCTGGAATGCTTTTAGTAAACTACATTGCCTGACCAAAAAAAAGCTATACATCCAGAATACATGGTCAGATGTCAACACAACTTCTCACATGAACACACTGTCAGTGGCTGTATAAATCATTAGAATTGCTTATCTCTGTGACATTTACACTGAAGCGCCAACGAAAAAGATATAGGTATGCGTATTGAAATACGGAGATGTATAAACTGGCAGAATACGGCGCTGCGGTCGTAACGCCTACACAGGGTGAAAAGTATTTAAGCCGACAAACTCTGGAAGGTTGTAGAGGACATCAAAACAAATATTATTCCTATGAGGATTACTTGAACCAGTGGAGGCCGTATTACGCTCTTCAGTTGTTAGAGGGCGTATTACGCTCTTCAGCTGAAGGCAACTGCTGCCCACCAGTGTAGTAGTGCATTGTCTCTGTTTACTAATGGATCGATATACCTGGAATGAGTTCACTGATATGGTTGGTGAGTACTACGTAGCACACCACAACGAACGAGCTGTACAGCGGGTTTATCAACAACAATATCCTAATCGCCGTATCCCGCATCATACGACCTTTGCTGCTGTGTACCAACGTCTGCTTGAGACCGGATCATTTAGCAGATTACCTGGACACGGACGCCGTCGCACTGCAAGAACGCTGCAATTTGAGGAAGCTGTCTTGTAGCATGTGGCGCTGGATCCTTCAGTCAGCACTTGTGCAATTGCACGTAACATGGCAACGAATCAGACGAATGTAAGAACAGTTCTTCGAGAGCAATTGTTACGTCCATTTCACTTACAGCGTGTCCACAACCTGAAACCAGTTGATTATCCACCCAGAGGACAGTTTTCGTAGTGGTACCTGGAACAGTGTGAAATGCATCCTACATTTCCATCCTCTGTGTTGTTTACCGATGAAGCAACGTTCGGGCGTGATGGTGTCTTCAACATGCCAATTCGCATGTTTGGAGTGAGGATAACCCACATGTCACAGTTACTAGCGCTCATCAAGTGCGGTTCTTCGTTAGTGTGTGGGTCGGTGTTGTTTGGGACTGTTTAATTGGACCGTATCTGCTACCTAGGCCATTAAATGGCAGACACTATTACAATTTTCTCGCCAGAGCATTGCCGGAATTGCTGGAAGACGTCCCGCTCCCTACAAGACAACGCATGTGGTTCCAACATGACGCGGCGCCGGCACATTTCAGTCGTCACGTGCGTCGATTCCTGGACCGACGGTTCCCAGAAACGTGGACTGGCATAGGTGGTCCTGTACCATGGCCTGCTCGATCCCTAGATATGTCCCCTCTGGACTTTTTTGTGTGGGGAGAGATGCGCAACCTTGTTTACGCAACTCCTGTCGCATCAAAAGAGGATCTGGTTGCCCGGATAGTAGCAGCAACAGGAACAATTCAGGATACTCCTGGGGTTTTTACCCGTGTCAGACAGAACACGATCCGACGGTGTAACCTTTGTTTACGTGTCAATGAAGGAATATTTGAAAATCTACTGTAATTGAAATTGAGTTGTGTTAATGTGTTGTCTTGTGGTCATAAAAATGGAAAAATGTTTGTTAGTTTAATTAATTTGCCGCCAGAGAAATCTTTCTCTACCGGTTTAAATACTACTCATAGGAAGAAATGACATTAGGGAAAAATGTTTGTTTTGATGTCCCCTACAACCTCCCAGAGTTTGTCGGTTTAAATACTTCTCACCCTGTATAAGACAACAAGTGTCTGGCGCAATTGTCAGATCGGTTACTGCTGCTACAGTGGCAGGTTATCAAGATTTAAGTGAGTTTGATCGTGTATTATAGTCGCCACATGGGCCATCGGACAAAGCATCTCAGAGGTAGCGATGAAGTGGGGATTCTCCTATGTGATCATTTCACGAGTATACTGTGAATAACCGGCTGCTGTGGCCGTGCGGTTCTAGGCGCTTCAGTCCGGAACCGCGCAGCTGGTACGGTCGCAAGTTCGCATCCTGCCTCGGGCATGGATGTGTGTGATAGCCTTAGGTTAGTTAGGTTTAAGTAGTTCTTAGTCTAGGAGTCTGATGACCTCAGATGTTAAGCCCCATAGTGCTTAGAGCCATTTGAACCATTTCTACTGTGAATACCTAGAATGCGGTAAAACATCAAATCTCCGACATCGCTACAGCCGGAAAAAGATCCTGCAAGAACGGGACCAACGACGACTGAAGAGAATCATTCAACGTGATAGAAGTGCAATCCTTCCGCAAACTGTTGCAGATTTCAATGCTGGGCCATCAACATGTGCCAGCGACCGAACAACTCAATGACACATCATCGAGATGGGCTTTCGGAGCCGAAGGCCCATTCGTCTACCTTTGATGACTGCACGACACGAAGCTTTACGCCTCGCCTTGGCGTTTTCCACATATTCACTTTCTTCTCCGATTCTGCGCAGAAGCTCCTCATTCCTTACGTTTTCAGTCCATCTAATTTTCAACATTCGTCTGTAGCACCACATCTCAAATGCTTCGATTCTCTTCTGTTCCGGTTTTCCCACAGTCCGTGTTTCACTACCATACATTGCTGTGTTCCAAACGTATATTCTCAGAAATTTCTCCCTCAAATTAAGACCTATGCTTGATGCTAATAGACTTCTCTTGGACAGGAAGGCCCTTATTGCCAGTCTGCTTCTGATGTCCACCTTGCTCTCTCCGTCATTAGTTATTTTGCTGCCTAGGTAGTAGAATTCCTTAACTTCATCAACTTCGTGACCATCAATCCTGATGTTCAGTTTCTCGCTGTTCTCATTTCTGCTGCTTCTCATTACTTTCGTCTTTCTTCGATTTACTCTCAATCCATATTCCGCACTCATTAGAGTGTTCATTCCATTCAGCAGATCCTTTAATCCTTTTTGATTTTCACTGGGATTATCAATGTCAACAGCGAGTCATATGACATTCCTTCACCATGAGTTTTAATTCCACTCCTGAAGCTTCCTTTTATTTCCATCATCGATTCTTCGATGTACGGATTGAACAGTAGGGGCGAAAGATTACATCCCTGTTCACGCCCTGTTTAATCCGAGCACTTCATTCTTGGTCGTCCACTCTTATTATTCCCTCTTGGCTCTTCTATATATTATACATTACCCGTCTTTCCCTATAGTTTACCAGTACTTTTCTCAGAATTTCTAACATCTTGACCGTTCTACATTGTTGAACGCTTTTTCCAGGTCGATAAATCCTATAAACTTCTCTTGATTTTTCTTTAGTCTTGGTTCCATTATCAATCGGAACTTCAGAATTGACTCTCTGGTGCCTTTACCTTTCCTAAAGCCAAACTGATCATCATCTAACAAATCATCATTTTTTTCCATTCTTCTGTGTATTATTCTTGTCAGCAACTTGCATACATGAGCTGTTAAGCTCATCGTGCTATAATTCTCGAACTTGTCAGCTCTTGCAGTCTTCGGAATTGTGTTATGATATTTTTCCGTACGTCAGGTGGTATGTCGCACATCAACGGAAATAGTCGTTTTGTTGCCTCTTCCCCCAAAGATTTTAGAATTTCAGGTGAAATGTTATATATCCTTTCTGCCTTATTTGATCCTAAGTCCTCCAAGGCTCTGTTAAATTCTGATTCTAATACTGAATCACCCATCTCTTCTAAATCGACTCCTGTTTCTTCTTCTATCACATCAGACAAGTCTTTCTCCTCACAGAGACCTTCAATGTACTCGTTCCACCTACCGGCTCTCTCCTCTGCATTTAACAGGGGAATTCCCTTTGCACTCTTAATCTTACCACTCTTGATTTTAGTTTCACAGAAGGTTGTTTTGACTTTCCTATATGCCGAGCCAGTTCTTCACGTTTTCCACCCAGTCATTTAGTCTTAGCTTCCCTGTACTTCCCATTTATTTCATTCCTCAGTGACTTGTATTTCTGTGTTCCTAAATTTCACTGAACGTTTTTATACTTACTTCTTTCATCGATCAACTGAAGTAGTTCTTCTGTTACCCATTGTTTTTTCGCGGTTACGTTTTTTGTACCTATGTTTCTCTGTCCAACTTCTGTGATTACACTTTTTAGAGACGTCCATTCCCCTTCAACTGTACTGTCTACTCATGTGTTCCCTATTGCTGTATCTATAGCCTTAGAGAACTTCAAGAGTATCTCGCCCTGCCTTCATTATTCCGTGTCCCACTTCTTTGTGTACTGATTCTTCCTGACTATTCTCTTAAACTTCAGCCTACTCTTCATCATTACTACATTGTGATCTGAGTATCTGCTCCTGGGTACGCCTTATAATCCGGGATCTGATTTCAGAATCTCTATATGACCATGATGTAATCTAACTGAGATCTCCCCGTATCACCGGCCCTATCCAACTATATCTCCTCCTCTTGTGATTCCTGAACAGACTATTCGCTATTACCTACTGAAATTTATTACGGAAATCAATTATTCTTTCTCCTCTCTCATTCCTTGTCCCAAGCCTATATTCTCCTGTAACCTTTTCTTCTGCACCTCACCTACAACTGCATTCTAATCCTTCATGACTATTAGATTTTCATCTCCCTTTACATACTGTATACCCTTTCAGTATCCTCATATACTTTCTCTATCTCTTCATCTTCAGTTTGAGACATCGACATGTATACCTAAACTATCGTTGTCGGTGTTGGTTTTCCGCTGTTGTTGATATTACCCTGTACTCATCTGACCAAAAATCCTCATCTTTATTTCATTTCGCTTCAGTGACCCCTACTATATCTAGATTGAGTCTGAATTTCCCTTTTCAGATTTTCTAGCTTCCCTATCACGTTCAAGCTTCTGACATTCCCTGTCCCGACTCGTAGAACGCTATCCTTTCGTTGGTTATTCAGTCTTTTTCTCATGGTAACCTCCCCCTTGGCAGTCCCCTCCCGGAGATCCGAATGGAGGACTATTCCAGAATCTTTTGTCAGTGGTGAAACAATCAGGAGACATTTTCTATTCCAGGCCAAATGTCATGTGGACATACATTACGTGTCTTTATTGCAGTGGTTTCCATTGCCTTCTGTGTCCTCATTCCGTCGATCATTGCTAATTCTTCTACCTTTAGGGGCAGTTTCACACGCCAACGACAAGAGAGTGCCCTAAACATTTTTCCGCTCCTCCGCCCTTTTTGAAAATGCTGTTGGCAGAATGAGGGAGACGCCTTATGCCGGAAGTCTTTGGCGACGAATGCTGAGTATTAATCAAAATTAAAGGAGTGGGGGGGTGTCGAATCCGTGACCGAGAACGTTTTGATAGAAATTATTCGACAAAAGCAGTACTTCGAATTACATGCGAAACCACTGATGCCCGCAGATATTACAATTTCCAAGGCATCTCATTACTCACGAAACTCCAGGACATTCCAAAATTCGAGAGGCAGAACATCTGGGAGCTGGTAAACCAACAGATGAAGATGACCATGAACAAACAATACAAAACAAAGAAGTCAGGCAGAAAGTAGGTGAACCCCTCTACTTTTGCAAACTAGCCAATTACACCTAACATGTAGAATTGTTGCTAATCTTCAAGGGTGAGAAGCAACACTATGTTTGGATTAAATACATAACCGCTCTGCCTCCCATACCACATACATAGATTGGCACTACCGTGTATGGCTGCATATCGAGTTGTATGCTTCTATTACTCTAGCCACAATAAATTCGAATCTCACATCAGGGATAATACTGCTAGATTATTTGCTCACTAAGCCTGATAAACTTGCTTGGGAAGTTGATTACATTAATGGGAACAATGTCACCATGGCCATCCCCACAGGAGAACAACTCATTGTACAGGAGGGCAGTTGAATGTCATATTTGTGGAACCTCCCTGTAGAGACCATTGTCATCTAACGGGGAAGTTTTGTGATGCAATTCACAATGTGTGCAACTTGAAGTATCGACTGCCATGCCAAGAATAACGCTCCAATTCCTGGATTCGCTTCACTTCAAGCATTCATCTCTTCAGAAAGTTGTTGAGACGACGTTAGTGATAGTAAAGCCAATATTTAATACAAAATTTCCGGAAACTGAGTAAGCTGAAAATAATATAACCAATCTCATATCACACTTTTGAGACAGGAAGCTTTCCTTCTCTTATGAACTTCGAAGGTTGCAGGTTTCGATCGCAGACAGTATAGCTCCAATGTAGTTGCTATTAAACGTCCATCAAGTAATATTACACACTTGGACTGGTTGTATCTTAGCCATGGCAGAGCAACTAATCACTATTCAACCATATAATTTACATCAACATTACCCATACACGTAAGTTTACTTGAAACAGTTCACTGCTAGACACAGGACATCACAACATGTTAACAACATCAATTTAAGATAGGTCTTCCTTGTATCATTAACAGGTTAAATCTTTCAGAAACTTCTGCCAAAACCAGGGTGTTAACAGGACGCAACATGCTCAGATCAGCACCTATTGGCCACTGGGGTCAAATTCATAAATCAATGTAAAGCAATTTCAATAGTAACTGAGTCTGAAGAGTTGCACCCACTAACACTCCCAGTATCAATGGCGCCAATAGACCCCATAAGCACATTAAAAACATATATTCCCTTATTTTCAGAACTATTGCTTTAAAAATGAGTGACTTTTTACCTCTGAGTCAGTAGTATCCAATGATGTTTTGTTTATTTTTATATTTAAAGCACACAAAGGTTATTAACTGTTTTCTTGGTCAATATGAGCCCAATTTAAATTGTTTGTTTGTTTTCTTCAGTGGACCATTTACGATAATAGAATGATGATTGTTACGTTTAACACCTGAAATTAATGGTTTTGTATTAGTTCATTACAATATTACCAATATATCCAATGTAATTACTTGGGATAAAATAAAAAAAAATGGTAGTAGGAGTTTTTTAATATATAACGAAGACTTCCTTCACTGCAGCATGTAAACTAGTTGCAGACAGCTGGTTTCAGCTAACGAAACAAGTTACAAAAGTTTCTAACGAACTAAAACGGTTCAATCACTCCGGGTAGGCGAAGAGAGAATTACCAAAAAGAGCTTACAGTTCCAGGAAAGGTAGGGCAGGACAGCTCTGCGACTTCGAATGTGGGTTAGTCATTCGAGTACCAAGTCTTTCAGAGATATTTCAACCTTTCCAAAGTTGCCAAAGTCGACTGGTGATGATGTGCTTGTGAAGTGGACACGCGAAGAAACTGCCACAACCAAACCAAGACGAAGAAGACCTCATACACTGTCGCACACGATCAGCCGAGCATTGAGGAAGGATGGTTGTAAAAACTAACATGAAAGCGAATGGAGTGAGTTCCAAATTGCAGACATCAGTTCAGGCAGCACAATGACTGTTTGCAAGGAGCTAAAACGAATTGGGTGCAATGGGCGAGCAGCCCCTCATTAGTCTGAAGTTTTTATAGTCAGTGATAAGCGAAGCTTGAAGAGGTGTAAAATGCAACGCCACTGGAGAGTGTATCACTGGAAATGAGTGAAATGAGGTGACGGATCATGCAATACCCTGTGGCAATGCGAAGAAAGTGTCTTGATTTGGATAATGCATGGAGAACATTACTTCCCATCATATGCAGTATCAGTAGGGAAGTATGGAGGATGTGGTGTTATAGTATGGGAGTGTGTTTCGTGGGGAGGGTTGTGATTCACCTATTACGCTTGGTACGACGCTAAATGCGGTAGGATATGAACACATTTTAGAACATTGTGTACTGCACGCGGTGGCGGAACAGTTCACAGGTGACGATTGTTCGTGTCAGCACGACAGTGTACCCTTTCGTTAACCAGTATTTGGCTAGCAATGGTTTGTGGGCAATAACATTCCTGAAATGGACAGGTCTGCCCACAGTCCCAACTTGAAGCCAATGTAACATCTTTGGGATCAGTCAAACTTCGATTTCGCTCCAGACCACAGCGTCCATCATCATCATTACTATCTTCTGAGGTTACAGTTGAGGAGAACAGGCTGCCATTCTTTCACAGACATCCAGACAACTGACTGAAAGTGTACTCGGCAGAGCTCAAGCTGTCACAAAGGCGAATGGTCGGCGTTCCCCATAGCCCATTAATAGGTGTCTGGATACATTTGATCAAGAAGTGTACGTTCCATGTCTAAGTGCAGAGGCTTTCTTTTCCACTTTTCTTTTCTTTCTTCTCCAACTCAATGAAGTGTTTCTTCATTTCTTCTTCCATGGGTCCATAATATTTTTTTCTCCACGGTCAGATTTCATAACATTTCAAATAGTTCTTCTCTTCCTTTTGCCTGTCGCTAATTCGGGTCACATACTGTAATATTATACTTGAGACCAAACACTTGGAGAACCTCTTTGTTAGTTCCACCACAGTTCTTCTTACAGTCAACAAATCTTACATCTATTCAAGAGATGTTTTACCTGTAGATAATCTTCTTCTCATTTTCTCTATACAGGTTCCATTTTCTGTCATCAAACAAAGTCCGTAACATATTTTACTTGTTCGATTGTGTTTCGTTCCACTGGTATCTTGACGCAGCCTTGATGATTGTTTATTCTTACCACTGATGTCTCTCCTGTATTTATCCTCATTTCGTACTGCTTTCCCAATTTTACGACTGTTCTCATCATTAAATGTGGTTCTTCTGCCAACATTGCTTCGCCATCTGCGTAGTTAACTGTCTTAATCTATTCTCCTCCTAGTACCATACCTCTCGCTTCTACTAATGACGCCGGCCACTGTGGCCGAGTGGTTCTACGCGCTTCAGTCCGGAACCGCGCTGCTGCTACGGTCGCAGGTTAGAATCCTGCCTAGGGCATGGATGTATGTGATGTCCTTAGATTACTTTGGTTTAAGTAGTTCTAAGTCTAGGGGACTGATGACCTCAGATGTTAAGTCCCGTAGTACTTACAGACATTTTGAACCATTTTTTTTTACTAACGCTTCCTTTTTTAGCTTTTCAGCATATGTAATGGGAACTGTCGGTGACAGACTACACCCTTGTCTAATATCTCTACCAGTATCCGTTTCATCTGCTTCGTAATGATCAATTCTTACTGCCACATTTTGTCTTGTGTGCCGTTTCTGTTCCAGTTCTTTGTCCTTCAGTCTGCATCAAACAATTTCAAACTCTTCAGGAGGTACTCCAGCAGACTGTGTCAAACACTTTTTCCCAATCAATAAATAAATGAACCTATCCCTATTACCTTCTAGCACTATTTGTCGTATCAACCTCAGACACCCTAAGTATCTCTTGTTCTTTTCGCTTTCCTGATCCTAAACGAGATCATACCCCTTTTTATCCTGTATTGTTCTTTCTAATTTCATTATCAGAAGCCTACACACCGACTATGTGTTGTGGCACATGACACTAAAAATGGTGTTATTTTCGCGGAAATTAAACTGTCTAATTTTAATTGACAGTTTCACTCTCATATCTGTTAATTATTATCCACATAATTCCTTCGCAGAGTTCCAAGGCTGTGTAACAACAGTGGGCGGTTAAGTAGAGAAGGTAAGAGGCATTTTATTTTCTGACCTAGTGGTCTGTGTTTTTTTTTACTGAGTAGCAGTCAGCGTGCTGCAGGGTTCATGTCAGTAGAGTAGTTGTTATAACTATTTAACCTTGGCTAGCGAGTCAAAGCCGGGCTGACTACTTTCATTTAGTAACTCGCTGCGCACATATAGCACTAAGTATTTACGGCCGGAAGAATAATCTGGCGCAGCAGTAATGAATTATGTACACAAAAATACCTTGTGAACAGTCTATCTGTTAGTGAGAACCGTATCAAATCTCTACTGTAGTTCCTGAGTTTAATGTTCATATACAGACAGGAAAAACAGGGAGACTTTATTTAGTAATGCATACAGATTCCGCAAATAAAGGAGTGTGGAAGGTTGTTCCGGGTACTCTCTGTTTACCTCGCCAAATATAGCGCAGTTGCGTCACACTGTAAATTCTCTTGGGGCTTTACATCGTCTGAACGACGTTGACGGTGGTGGGTGGCCATCTATTCCAGATTGCGGGAGGGAGAGGGACAGCTGGAAATCCATGAGCTGAAGTAGCAAACGTGGACCGCATTATTGATCCTGGATGGATGCCTGAATGTTTCCACCCTGTTTAAAACGAGAGGAGGCTTATTCTGATAAGCCGTACTGGTTTGTAAAGATGCAAGTTTAAAGTTCACGTACAAGAGCACATAATTTCTGGTATTTCTGAATGAAGTCCTCAAATGAACGAAGGACAGTCAGTTCATTCTCTAATCATACAAAATCACAAGTCATTCAAGAATCTAAGTCAATTTTCCAAATAATGGGACAGGAAAGTTGCTTCTCTATAAATCGTACTTCGTGGGATCCAAGTGGTGCCGAAATTTCAAATGTTAATAGTAGCCAATTTCTTCATCTGTTTGTGGAATTCGGCTGTGACATGTTTTACTGTAAAGAGTACGCCTAAAAATTGTAGTCTCATATTCATCCCAACATTTTCGCCTAGCAGAAAGCGTACTGTGCCTCATCTCACTTTAAAATCGGGCAACGCGAACCAACACGCAGACACAGTTAGTTCAGTTGGCTCCATCTACATCTATATCTACATACACATTCCTCAAATCACCGTATGTTGCGCGACGGAGGGTACTTCGTACCATTACTAGCCATTTCCTTTCGTTTTCCTTTCCACTCGGAAATAGAAAGAAGGACAAACGACTGTCTATATGCCTCCGTACGGGACCTAATTTCTCTTATCTTCTTCGTTCTTACCTGAAATGTACGTTGCTAGCAGTAGAATCGTTCGGCAGTCATCTTCAAAGGCCGGTTCTTTAAATTTTTTCTGTAGTGTTCCTCGAAAAAAAAAAAAAAGGCGCCTTCGTTCCAGGGATATGAATTCGAGTTTCTGGAGCATCTCCGTAATACCTTCGTGTTGATCGAACCTCCTGGTAACAAATTTGTCAGTCCGCCTCTGAACTGCTTCGATGTTTTCCTTTAATCTGACGTGGTGATGGCCCCAAACACTCGAGCAGTTCTCAGTACTCTAGTGTTCTGTACGCGATCTCCTTTACGGATGAACCACACTTTTCTTACAACTCTACCAATAAACGGAACTCGACCATACACGCCTTCCCTACTACAATCCTTAAATGTTCGTTCCATTTAATACCGCCTTGCATCATTACGCCTAGGTATTCATTCTACGTGATTGTGTCAAGTAGCATGCTCTAATGCTTTATTCGAATATTACGGATTTCTTTCTCTTACTCATCTGCATGAACTCATACTTTTTCTACATTTAAAGCAAGCTGTCATTCATCGCACCAAGTAGAAATTTTGTCCATGTAATCTTGTATCCTCCTACAGTGACTCAACGCCAACATCTTCTCGTACACCACAGCACCATCAGCAAAGAGCAACAGATTGCTGGTATTGGGATCTATTACTTAAAAAGTCTTGGAGACAGTCACCTATCTAGAAACCTGTTCCATATTCTCGAACAATCGTTAACACTCTGCAGTGGGGCACCGTGTCATATGCTTTTCGGAAGTTTAGCAATATGGAACCTGCCTGTTGCCTTTGATCCATGGTTAGGAAGATATCATGTGAGAAAATGGAAGCTGAGATTCAGACAAGCGATGCGTGTTTAAATCGATAACTAATGCAGCTTTGACTAGCAACACTGTCATCGGTTCTGTAGTCGTATTTTACGCTAACACGTTTGTAACTAAGAAGAGAAAAGAGGCTGCTAAATCACTGATAACCTTTCTTGACGTATCAGAATAAGAATATTTCTCTCTTTATACCTCGAACGTTTCTTGATATTACGAGAAGCCTAAATCTTATTCCTACCTGCACCATTATCATTACTCGTTTCTTCTTTCTTGTTTCCAATATTAGCGAATCACCGATGGCGTTAGTGTACTGTTCATATTGTGTCAAATTAATTTGTGAAATGAAACACAGGGATCCTAAATTGAATGCATCTTACTGATAAAAAGATAATTACTGGAAAAGACTAATTCTGAGAACAATTTGGAGTATGCAGCGTCAGGCTGATCGCAGACCGCATGTAGTCCCTCACATGCGTTTCTGGTACTGTGACACAATGTGTTCAGGCAGTGCGACGATATGACTCGAGGTAGAAGAATGGAATTTTAAGTAATTGGATGGAAGGAAAAGCTTAGGAAAATAACAGCGAATTTTGTCACTTTACTCTCATGACAAGTGCGTGGTTATTATTATTTATTTGCTTCAAGACCCTTATGGTTCTTTGCTTAGGTGTTCGTTCAGTTCGTATATACCATTACTTCAATAATAATGTAATACATCTTCATGACATACAGTTGCAGTTTGAATATACAATGAACAATAATAATTTGAATAATAATAGCTCTCTTTACGTATTTCCTGTTCCCAGTCAATCTATTACTACTTAATCAGATAAAATACAAGAAAATAGAAAAATTTTTGGAGAACATAATATATTAATGTTAGTATTCCACGGAAAATTATATATATTACTCATTTTGATGAAATCAGGAAATTTAACTAATATGTAGCTGGAGAAAAAAGAATAGATAGTAGTGGGAGATGTACGAGTATGTTATGTTCTCAGCGCAGTCACCGCTGGTTGTCGCGCTATGCGTCTACAGCCCACAGATGGTTTCCTGCCAAGTGTTTAACATCCTTCTCTTTACTGACTGAAGAACATTACAGTACTTGATAAAATCACAATAGTGTTTTACTACGATAATATCCTGTACTTTTGTTAGTATAGCTATAACACTAATCTAATTTTAGCACTTGGTTAAGCCTAAGTGTTTAGCGTGCGTCAGATGTGGATCAGCACAACTTTTTTCTGTTCTTTCGGTAGCACCATAGGCTATGAGCCGCAAACGGGTAATGTCGTCATTTATCACTTTATTCTCACTACTTGACACTCAGTCTTCACTCGCAGTCATTGTAGGATGCTACAGCATATTTTATACCCATAGTCTCTAACGTCACTCACCGCGGCAGCTTTCCCATTATCCTATCGTGGATTTCATTAGTGGCCTATGTTAAGTAGTCCGCGCATAGACCGGTTGCAAGGTGTACATGAAATGTGTCAAATAATGGAAGACGATGTCTTTTGCAGCTCCATTGTCTGAATATTCGCTAAAAGCCTCTCTGCCCAAACTTGTATTGTTCAATTTGAGTGGGATCATGGTCTTGCCCCGTCAGAAGACCGACAATGCCCCGACAGCCATAGGTGTGGTGCATTTTAAACGCTCTGCGGCTGTTCAGGAAGAGGGAGTAATCCCGCCTACAATTAGCAGAGTCGCCCCATTGACCCCGTTAAGTATCCTCAGCCCATCCTGAATGCACATAATCAGCGCACCATGTATTCCGACGCATTTGTTGTTACGCCACTGTATCCTCCTCTCTATGGAGCTACTGTCGCGGTACTATTGTAAGGGTTACGTTTTTGCTGTAGCCTCACAGCTTGTACATCACCTCACGGTCACATTTTAACCGTAGCTGAAAGAGCTACCCGCCAGTCTCTGAGATCCGCGCCGAACAACAAAACGTCAAATTTCATGTGCGTGTGAATTTCTTTCCTCGGTTAGCAACCTGGAGTAGGTTAGGGACGTGTAAGCCGCCGAAGTGCATCCAAATTAAAGACTTACACCAGGTCATTGTGCCACATGAAATTATTATTACTATCTATAGCTATATTTCTCAATCCACCTTACGCTGTATGACAGTGGAGACTTTGCCACCATTGTCACTTCGCGCGTAGCCTCTGTGTCAGCTCCAGCCTCTCTAATTTTACGTTTTTCGCGTGATATACATATTAGGAATCAATATACTGGTTGACTCTGCCAGGAACGTACGCTCTCGCAATTTGAAGAGTAAAATAAACCATGATGCAGAACGCCTCTTTTGCAGTGTCTACCTGTGGAGTTGGATGAGTATCTTCGTGATGCTTTTGCGCTTAGTAAATAAACCTGTAACGAAACGTGCTGCTCTTCTTCGGGTCTTCTCTGTTTCCTCTGTCAATCATATCTGGTGCAGATTTCAGATTTACGACCATTAGTCCAATGAGGGTATTGTGAGATACCTGCTATGTACGTGGTATATACCATCTGAGGATTCTATTAATGACTCTCAGTTGGCATCTGCCTTACGATTCCTTTTATGTGGTCGTTCCGCTTTAAATCGCTTCGCACGTATACTCCTAGATATTTTATAGCTGTGACTACTTCTAATGACTGTTCTTCAATCATGTAATCATACTACTGGCCATTCTGCCTGTTTATGCGAAGCACTATACATTTGTATATGTTGAGGGCCAGTATTGTCCAGAAAGCTCTCAAAACTACGAGTATCAATCGCAATGCAGTTCTCGCATCTTAAATGGGTTTTTCGTGCTAAACACTATGTAACTTAGATAATTTTCACAGCGCATAGGAACGACAAGACCCCGCGTGCGAGACAGACGGACGGAGATATCTAGGACTTATTTATGGCCGGAACGACGTTCCGGCACCTCTTGGGGATTTTTTTCTTTTTTTTAACTCACTGGAACAAGTCGGCACCGAAGATTGGTACACGTGTATTAAATCCCAACGTAATTAAAATTTCTCTCAGCGCCGACACCAGTGAACGTGTCAATGGATGACCAACCTAATACGATGGGCAAGGCCACGAGGCGAGATGGTGTGTGTGTATGCGGGTGTGTAAATGTGTGTGTATAGTATACCCAAGATTAATACAAGTTTATTCCAAAGTTGAGATCGGTACAAATGGTTAACCATTATGTCGACTGCATTTCGTTTGTTGTTGTTGTTGTGGTCTTCAGTGCTGAGACTGGTTTGATGCAGCATCCATGCTACCCTATCCTGTGCAAGCTTCTTCATCTCCCAGTACTTACTGCAACCTACATCCTTCTGAATCTGCTTAGTGTATTCAACTCCTGGTCTCCCTCTACGATTTTTACCCTCCACGCTGCCCTCCAATGCTAAGTATGTGATCCCTTGATGCCTCAGAACATGTCCTACTAACCGGTCCCTTCTTCTAGTCAAGTTGTGCCACAAGCTCCTCTTCTCCCCAATTCTATTCAATACCTCCTCATTAGTTATGTGATCTACTCATCTAATCTTCAGCATCCTTCCGTAACACCACATTTCTAACGCTTCTATTCTCTTTTCGTCTAAACTATTTATCGTCCATGTTTCACTTCCATACATGGCTACACTCCATACAAATACTTTCGGAAACGACTTCCTGACACTCAAATCTATACTCGATGTTAACAAATTTCTCTTCTTCAGAAACGCTTTCCTTGCCCTTGCTAGTCTACATTTTATATCTTCTCTACTTCGACCATCATCAGTTATTTTACTCCCCAAATAGCAAAACTCCTTTACTGCTTTAAGTGTCTCATTTGCTAATCTAATTCCCTCAGCATTACCCGACTTAATTCGACTACATTCCATTATCTTCGTTTTGCGTTTGTTGATGTTCATCTTATATCCTGCTTTCAAGACACTGTCCATTCCGTTCAACTGATCTTCCAAGTCCTTTGCTGTCCCTGACAGAATTACAATGTCATCGGCGAACCTCAAAGTTTTTATTTCATCTCCATGGATTTTAATTCCTACTCCAAATTTTTCTTTTCTTTCCTTTACTGGTTGCTCAATATACAGATTGAATAACATCGGCGAGAGGCTGCAACCCTGTCTTATTCCCTTCCCAACCACTGCTTTCCTTTCATGCCCCTCGACTCTTATAACTGCCATCTGGTTTCTGTACAAATTGTAAATAGCCTTTCGCTCCCTGTATTTTACCCCTGCCACCTTCAGAATTTGAAAGAGAGTATTCCAGTCAACATTGTCAAATGCTTAATCTTTCTTCTAAGATAAGTCGTAGGGTCAGTATTGCCTCACGTGTTCCAACATTTCTACGGAATCCAAACTAACCTTCCCCGAGGCCGGCTTCTACCAGTTTTTCCATTCGTTTGTAAAGAATTCGCGTTAATATTTTGCAGCTGTGACTTATTAAACTAATAGTTCGGTAATTTTCGCATCTGTCAACACTTTCTTTGGGATTGGAATTATTATATTCTTCTTGAAGTCTGAGGGAATTTCGCCTGTCTCATACATCTTACTCACCAGATGGTAGAGTTTTGTCAGGACTGGCTCTCCCAAGGCTGCCAGTAGTTTTAATGGAATGTTGTCTACTCCCGGGGCCCTATTTCGACTTAGGTCTTTCAGTATTCTGTCAAACTCTTCACGTAGTATCGTATCTCCCATTTTATCTTCATCTACATCCTCTTCCATTTTCATAATATTGTCCTGAAGTACATCGCCCTTGTATAGACCCTCTATACACTCCTTCCACCTTTCTGCTTTCCCTTCTTTGCTTAGAACTGGGTTTCCATCTAAGCTCTTGATACTGATACAAGTGGTTCTCTTCTCTCTTCTTCTCTCTTCTCTTTTCTCCAAAGGTCTCTTTAATTTTCCTGTAGGCAGTATCTGTCTTACCCCTAGTGAGATAAGCCTCTACATCCTTACATTTGTCCTCTAGCCATCCCTGCTTAGCCATTTTGCACTTCCTGTCAATCTCATTTTTGAGACGTTTGTATTCCTTTTTGCCTGCTTCATTTACTACATTTTTATATTTTCTCCTTTCATCAATTAAATTCAGTATTTCTTCTGTTACCCAAGGACTTCTACTAGCCCTCGTCTTTTTACCTACTTGATCCTCTGCTGCCTTCACTACTTCATCCCTCAGAGCTACCCATTCTTATTCTACTGTACTTCTTTCCCCCATTCCTGTCAATTGTTCCGTTATGCTCTCCCTAAAACTCTGTACTACCTCTGGTTTAGTCAGTTTATCCAGGTCCCATCTCCTTAAGTTCCCACCTTTTTGCAGTTTCTTCAGTTTTAATCTACAGTTCATAACCAATAGATTGTGGTCAGAGTCCACATCTGCCCCTGGAAATGTCTTACAATTTAAAACCTGGTTCCTAAATCTCTGTCTTACCATTATATAATCTGTCTGATACCTTCTAGTATCTCCAGGATTCTTCCATGTATGCAACCTTCTTTCATGACTCTTGAACCAAGTGTTAGCTATGACTAAGTTGTTCGTTTACTGCTGCCGATTACCTGCTATGTTACAAATGGCACAAAGAATTAACGTTCGTTGAAGACGTATTATAGAGATGTACGTGTTCAAAACTGTTTCTTATTTGTAGGAACAAATATGAGCTTAAATCAGTCCGGTTGTAACAATGAGTAGTAGACAAATGGCATTTAAGCATTTACTAAACATCCAACTCCGTGTCTCATGTCACATCGTGTTTTGTTTTTCCTGACTCTTCGGGGAGTCGGAATTGTACGTGAACGATATGAGCCAGGAATATCTTAATCGTCAGCCCCTAAAATTAATTGACACTGGAAAAACGTTCACGGAGTAGCTTCAGTGCAACTGTTTTGAACACTGCTGCTGGAAGCAATTGAAAACATTACGTTTTACTCACGTAGACTACCGACTTGTGCCGATATGTATCGATCAGAACCAGGGAGAAAAGTGACACTCCTATGGGAGAAACGGTAGCACCGGTTGTTTATATTAAATTTTATGGTTTTATTGTTTTAACCACAAGATATTTTAAAAACTGAGTTTCATAAAGATATTTCATAAAAACATGCCAATGGCCTCGCCTCAGTGGTAACACCGGTTCTCGTCAGATCACCAAAGTTAAGCGCTGGCGGGCTGGGCTAACACTTGGATTGGTGACCATCCGGTCTTCCGAGTGCTGTTGGCAAATGTTGTCCATTCAGGCCGTGTGAGACAAATCAAGGAGCTACTTGACTGAGAAGTAGCGGCTCTGGTCTCGTAAACTGACATACGGCCGGGAGAGCGGTGTGCTGACCACATGCCCCTCCATATCCGCATCCAGTGACGCCTGTGGGCTGAGGATGACACGGCTGCCGGTCGGTACCGTTGGGCCTTCATGACTTGTTCGGGTGGAGTTCAGCAGTTTATTTTTCATAAAAATATGTTTCTCATTGTAAATTTTATCAAAAGTTTTCAAAAATCGAAACTCCTGATATTTATGGCTAAGGGTGAGGGGGAGAGGGGTTGCATGGTTGAAGAATTGCGTTCCAGCACCTAAAATTTTAGAAATTAAGCACTGGAGAAAGCGTCTGCCCAATAACTTCTGAAATAAGAACTATGTAGCACGTGGTAGCGAAAACACTGATTTTCGATACCTTAACGTGCCTCGTTGTATCATTGCCGCTACAACAATAACAAAAAATGGCTGGTAATTAAGTTCGTATTTCCTGCAGTGGCACTGTTACATTTCTAACTTCATTTGCAACTACACCTCTACACTGAAAACAACTGTAAATTGAAAGTGTTTCTTCGTGTTCCATTTGCATATGTAGCGTGGAATGAATGAGCACTTAAAGGTGTCTGTGCACGCTCTTATCTAGTCTTCTCGATATGTAGGGGGCCGTTCTACATTCTTAGATTCCTAACACTGGTTTCTGAAAATTTGCAAGTTGGCTTCTGTAAGATAGTTACCTATCTTCAAGCTTGTGGCCGTCTGGGTTCTTATGAATTTCAGTGACCCAATTAAACCTGCAATCATTCGTCTGCTCTTTCTTGCATTCATTTAACACCAATTATTAAGTCTAATTGGAACGGCCTCACACATTAGTACCGATCTCCCTCTTTCCACCGGTGCTGTTATCGGTCATCCCACCGTCTTTCTTGTACATTGGACAATCCTTCCTTGAACTAAGCTATATCCACACTCCATTATTGCCCACACACTTGATATTGGCAAGAGCGATATACACCAACATGTACATGAGTAGGGCGTCGAATATGCCGGAAGGAAGTATCCCCAGCAGAGTGGTATGTTCTGCGGCAGGCGTTGAGCGCCGCCACTCTTGATACGGATGTCCAGTCCGATTCGTACATAACGGTTAACGCGAAGCAGGTGTGCCAATCTCGCATTCACCAGGTGGACTCTCCGTTTTGTATCACCTGCGAAGTAGTGGATATGGATGGCTACTGCACTGGCTGCAGATCAGCAAAAGATGCTTGGCGTTTGGTATGCCAGATGCTGGCTTTCCTCTACGTCTGACTCTTGACCGGACAACCGCACATTCGTCCCTTTTCACGTATTAAGTATATTTTTTCGAAAACAAACAAGAATTCTGTAACAGGGATAAGTGGCAACGCCGTCCACTACATGTTTGGCAACAATGAGAAAGATAGTCCTCGGTTTTCGCACAAACTAAACAAACAACGCAGTGCGATCGTACGGAACGCCAAGTATCAGCAATGCTTCTCAAATTTTCGCTGGATCACGTACCATAACCCACTTCGCAGTTGTATTATCCAAGATAGAAGTTGAAGCAAGAAATTTCTTTTTTTTTTTTTTTTTTTTTTTTTTTTTTTTTTTTTTTTTTTTAAAAGACTAAACTACCACGTCGATACGAAAAGACATGCGTAGATAATTCCGCAGCGAGTAGCACCATGGAGCGTCCTCACGTCGTAACGAGACGGCCTCTTTTGTTTTTCTTCCTGTTTAGTAGTCAACAAGGACCGGCTGTCATTTACCTTCCCCTCAGTATTATGAGGCATGCTGTAAGGTGTCAGGCAAACCCAACACCTTCCATGGAAACCCTGACATGAAAAGCAAATCCAGTAGTATGTCACATAGCTGCGAATAAATCGTGACATTAAATTAACCAAAGTAATACGAGTAACGAGTGAGCAAATGGAATACCACAGACTAACACAAGAATGCCTAAATGCATGTCATACCTTCCCACCGTGAGACAGACGCAGTTCCAAGGGGAGAAGCGAGAACAGAAGCCGAAAGCAGAACCGTGTTAAGCTGGAAGGCCCTACGATAAGGGACCGACACCCACGTCGCCAGCTAACCACCAGGACCACCCCCAGCCCATGTTAAAAGCTAGAGCCATCCAGAAGAACAGTATAGATCTTACGATAACACTAAAAGGGCCACACAAGCTGCAAGTTTTAGCGTGAGACTTTTTCGCGTCTCTGTTACGTTGCAAACGTTAAAAACATTGCCCCAACACGAAAAGTAACCGCCAGGACCACCCCCCTGCCCATGTTAAAAGGTAGAGCCCTCCAGAAGAACGGTATAGATCTTACGATAACACTAAAAGGGCCACACCAGCTGCAAGTTTTAGCGTGAGACTTTTTCGCGTCTCTGTTACGTTGCAAACTTTACAAACATTGCCCCACCACGAAAAGTATAACGTTTCTCATTGGATAGACAGAATTTTTGTTGGCGGAGCTTAAGGTTACGTTGAGACCCTGATTGGTCAGATGAAAACACAGCCTGATAGGTTTTTTTTTTTTAACCAACTTCAGTAAATTGTAGTAAGGAGAAGTTAGGACAGATTTGCTTCCGAAACGGCGAGCTGTATGAAGCTGCGCTGGCCGCCACCCCCTGACGAACACCGACAAGGTAATGAACGCATGCGATGCCGCATTTTTGAACACATAAGGCTTCACTCAGAACTGCAGAAGTCTCATCTGTTACATCCCCTTTTTACGTAATACTAGTGTCGATCGTCAATTAAATCTCATGGTATTCACATTACCTACGTAAGCATCTGAAACGCGGTGATTTCTCTATTATATAATTATTGAGAAGCCACATCAGCCACTGTAATTTACGACAAGTTAGGTAAGTAATTAAAGATAATTGAGGGTCACTGTAGACCATTTTGATAGTTTTCTCTTTTGTAAAACTTAATTTAAACCTAGATTATAGATGTGATATGGCATAGGTCATCCTTCGATCCACTATAGAACTTGGAAACCCACTCAGGAAATATTCGTTCACATTTTTGTTGAACACAGTTGGTTTTTATCATCCAGTATTAAAATATTTCCTTTTATCAATAGTGCAATTTATAAACAATGTTTTGTGAGTAGAATAAATTTTCCAATGGTAAACTTGTCTGCTTTTTCGACGTTATTTTACCAGCTAACTAAAAATAGGAAAGCCTTGAACCCCTTCCACTAAATTTAGTTAGTATTAAGAATCTTTTACAGGGAGTGCAGTGGAGCCGACGCTGAAATCATTAAGTATTTGGTTATATCATCGCTAGTGTCACTGAGCTCTTCTGAACTCTACATGTCAGGTGTGGTCTGGCGTCTCCTTACCAGCAACAGGTCCCAGGTTCAAACTAGTCATTTCCCTAAAAAACACGACAGAGTGAAGTTGTGCGAAAGTGGTAGGGAGACACGACTTAGAACAAACAGACACCACGCAGAATGTTAGAGAATGGCGACCCTGCCAGGATGGTAAAATACCATGATTGAAGGTCGACCACATGCCTAACTAGGTCAGAAAAATATCTTGTTGAAAAATTTTCGTAGTAAAAAATTTTTCCTAAAGTTATAAATAGTCGAAAACAGTAGCTGCAGTGATAGATAGTAAGAAAGTATTCAATAGAACGTGAGACATTCTAGCAGAGACAATAGCATAATTAAGTTATGAATTTTAATATTGTTAGAATTAAGTTTTCTCTCCAATTCAAGTGCACAGGTGGCGGATACGTTGTTGACAAGTTGGTTCTGATCCAACAAGTAAGTGAATGGATTGTCAAGTCGTGTGTGTAAAAAGTTTATGAAACGCGTGAGATCGTATGAGCGCATGTTGACGCGAAGTACGGCGCGTTAATTGCTTTTAAAGCAGAAAATAAGGGATTCGGAAAGATTAGCAATGGCAGATCGAGACCTTGACCGAATTGAAGTAGAGACCCAACATGAAGATGGACAGAGAATAGAGGACAGTACAACAGACGATTCAGTATCGCGAGAAATAGGACAGATAACGCACCATAACGAGGATAATGTACGCCAAGGCACAGAAAACCTAGGTCAGCGTACGACAGAGGAGCAGGAAAGTAGAGAGACAGCCGATGAGCATTCTAACTTGCATCTTTAATACGGAGAACCCATAGTACAAGTAATCAGAGCTCCCTCACCACAGAGTACAAGGAATGCGAGCAGAAACGTGTCATAGCACAGTTCAATGCAATCGGTTGCGAACCAACACTTGGGTGAAAACACAGAGCGTAGGACGTCGGAAGGAAACGCAATAGGACCCACCAATCTGGCAGAATTTTTACAATTAATGACGGTAACCATGACAAGACAAAATAAAGAAATTGCAAACCAAATTAAAATTCAGAATGCAGAAACGACGAACCAAATTCCAGAAATCACGAGACAAATGCGTGAGAGTAAAGAACAAAACAAAAAAATTCAGTTACACCTAAGTTATATTGAAGACGAGGCAAAAGAATCTCGAGAAGTGATAGGAAACTTAGTAACAGGTCACAATCAATTGAGAATAGACGTTGACAAGGTACAAGCGGACGTACAAACATTGCGTAATGACACTCAGGACGAGATCATAACATTACGTAACAATACCCAGGGAGAAGGCAAGAAACTAGAAAAACAGATAAACGTAATTACTAGACAAGCAGCAGGTACAGCGCGTGAAATTGTTGAAAACAATGTGTTACACAAACGTATCACAAAACCAGCGCTGAAAAGATATGATAACCGCATAGTCAAAATAGAAGCGCTGACGAAGCGACAATTTCAGAAATTACGAACAGAGTTGTTGCAAACCATTGAAGAGCGTAGTGAACAGGATCGAACAAGCACTGAGTCTGCAACCACATCCGTATCTGTAACAACACCGGAAAAGCAAGCAATTAACGAAGATATCATGCATTTTCGATTCCAATCACAGGCGGAAAATAACATACGTGAAATCAGACAGCCTGCACCGCAACAAACACGTTTCGAAATTCTTGATGAACAAACGGCACCACAGACACATGCAGAACGACAAATGTATGTGTCAAGACAGTTTGGATCGTGCAAGAAGCGGCAAGGTTAGCCAGACAAGATACCGAACCAATACCTGACAATAGGAAGCCAGGTCGCGAAGAGTATAGTGCAATGCATTCAGCTACACGTTCACAACCGATGGAAGAAAATTATTGCGTACCACTCCAACGATACTACGCAAGGGTACGCGAAAGTTACAGTGGACAATATCCAATGGATCGAACGACGGGAGAAATGATCAGAAACAAAAGTGGCGAAGAATCGCGAATTTCATATGGAATTATGACGAAGTACGACAACGATCATTTCCTCACAGTCAGAAAATTTCGCCGGCGGAAAATACTGACCAGGAAGATGAATTACTAGAGGCATGCACAACGAATGTAGGAGGAAAGGACGAAGTAATGAGTATTGCAGAGCTATTTTAGATGGAAACCAGGGAAAGCGAATTCAATGAGGATAATGCGCAGTCGACAGAAGTTGAAAATAAGTTACTAGTGGGCACACAACCCAACGTATATAATGGAGGAAGTTATGAAGCGATAATTAGAGCATTTAGATGCGATTATGTGGAAGTAACGACGAAGGAGGAAAAGATAGACGAGGATGAGGAAAAAGTAGAGGATGTTGAAGAAAGCGTAAATGAAGGAAGAAATAGACAAGAGGAAATAAAAGAGAGAGAAGTAGCAGTCGAAGCTTATCCTACAGAAAGTTCGAATTCACAAGGGAAATTCCTGAAAAAACTCATGTATGATTCAGTGGAGGATTCGTTGATGCAAGAAGAAGAAGAACAGAACCAACCCTTTCAAATTCAACCAGTTGTGAAGGCCATGGTAAAGCATATCCCAGTCAGTATTGTAATTGATAGCGGAAGTGAACTGACTGCAATCTCAGAAAATTTATTCATGCATTGTAATGCCAATGAGGAATTGCCAGTTCTGAAAACACGTACGATTAAAGTAAGAGGTCCTATTAGAAACAATGCTGCGGAAGTTACGAGACAAACAAGGTTAACTCTTTCGTGTCAAGGTCAAAAGATCGATGCCAACTTCCTAATTATACCTAAACTAACTGTAGATTTGATTATAGGTGCAGATTTTTTAAATGAGAGACGAGCGATAATAGATATGGGGAAAGGTAGCGTAACATTCGGGAATGTCACACTTCTCTTTGAGCAAAAGCTAAAATTAGAAGAAATACCAGTTATAAACAAACAATTAAGAGTGATGCGAGATAAAGAGGATGAAGAATTTAATGGTATGCACAAAAAGGGGAATCGCCTCAACTCATGTTAGAAGTCCATAAAGAAATCAATGAAAAATTGCAAGAAGTTCAAGGTATTTCGGTACACAGTAAAAGAGAATTAGAGGGTATAAAGCAGAGGTATTTTTACCTAAGACTGGTAGTATTAAAGGCTTTCAGTACACATAGCACTACACTACTACCTCCAGTTACTGTACCTAAAAATATTGAACCCCCAAACATAACCAGAGAAAATGTTAGATTTCCTATTGTACCACGTAGACAGCACAAACAAGTCATAGCGACAGCAATCTCAAACATCAGAAAGGCAGCCATTAAAAGAAAAGAAAGAGGAGACAGAACAGCAATTAAAAGAACATTCTCAGTAGGCAAGAAAGTATTTGTAAAAACACACCATCTCTCCAGCAAACAGAAACACAAAATACATAAGTTTCACGCTGCATACAAAGGACCTATCATAATTAGCCGAATTGCTCACGATAATGCTGTGGAACTAATGAACCCAAAAACAGGCAAAACCTTAGGACTTCCCCATGTGAGCCATATCAAAAAGTTTGAAGATTAATTTTATTACTGGTAAATAATCAGCACAATATTTCAAGATTATGTTGCAGATAAGATCGTCAGGAGAATGAAGAATGAAGAGAGAGGAAAGTGGGAAAATGAAAGTAGTTTCAATAAAAACAAAAATAAAAATAACACCAATAGTACCATAGATTAAGGTGAAGGGATAAAGCGTAGATAGTCTAACAGCAAGAAATACTAAAATGCTATACACCACAACACTACACAAAAATAAAAAACGAATTTGAGGATTCTTGTAGAAGTTAACACTCAAAATATCTTAGAATTGTAACATGGAAAGGGCGCCGAAATTTGTAAAGCTTTTTAAGAAGGCATAAAACAATGTAGGTACTAGCCATATGTTAGATGATTATAAGTAAAACTTTTTGTAAGAACCATTGTAAAAACTCCAGCAAAGAAATGGACGTAATTAGCAAGACATGATTCCTACAAGGCAGAAGTGTCGAGAGAAGGGAAAGGACAGTAAGACCAACAGAGGGCCCTTGTAGCCAAAGTGGGCAGTAAATATGCTGAACCACAGGGTGACGGAACCCTGCTGGGACAGAACACGGAACCACAGAGTGGCGGAACACGGAAGGTCAAGAGGGTCTTGGAACGCACTGACTCAGCGGAGTGAGCAAAAAACGGCCCGAGGAGAAGACTACTTGGGCAAGCCACCACTGGCAAAAAAAAAAAAATGTGTAAAAGTCACACTACTGTTATTAAACAGCACGCTGATGCACGAAACTGAAGAAAACTTCCACAAAGTAAAAATGACACGTCCAAACAATTTATCAAACTGTTACTAAGAGGAGAACTTCCAAGCGACTAGTTTTCAATAAATATTTCCATATCCTGCGCAGAGAAGAACCAAGAAGCAAGTAGGAAGCAGAGAAAAAGCAGGAGGAACAGAAGTTGAAGATTCGCAAGATTGAGACCAAGAAAGAAGATGGCTGAAGAATAGACGACATACCTTCCCAAATCCCTATCCTATTGTAAACTAGTCGTCTGTGAAGTATTAGAACGAAAAACGACCGCTTTCAGCGACACATAACGATGACTCTCACGCATACAAAGCCAGTAAACCACAAGATTCTGCACTTACAGCTCCATTCCATTATGGGACCTCCACAACAGCGACACACACTTGCAAAGCCAACAAGGAACGACGAACAAAGCTGTACATCAAATACTTGCCCACATCCCTCTCGCTCAAGTCCATCACCTTTGTGCAAAAACATTCGCCAACCTCATGCTTAAACATTCATAGGATTGTGTGAATGTGTGAAATCAAATTATGTGATGTAGGAATTCTGCAAAAGAAACGTGTAAAAACTAAATAAGTTAAGCACACCAGACAGCTAATAAACTACAAAATAACAGCCATTGACTAGGGACTTGAGTAAAAAATAGACTATCGATAAAAATAAGTCATTAGTTCTGAAATGGACAGTATATAAAGAACAAAAATAAGGCATAATAAACACTAAAACTATATGCTACTTATTTTCTCCTCATAAAAATAAAAGAATAACCATATTTTACTTATTTTCTCCTTATAAAAGCAAAGAATAAAAAATTATCTTGTTGGATGTTTTCCCTTTCTCTCATATTTGTACCATTTGTTAGGATAATATCTCAATACTTGTGTATGTATATTTCTTTTTCAAAGCAATTATTGGAAATAATTCTTATTTGTTAGTGTAAGAATGTTGAAATGAGTGTCTAGAAACAAAAACATTTTACTTATTCTTGATATTTAGAAAATGTGTTAGGAATAGATTTTACTTAATTACTACATCTATAAAAAAAATATATTTCTAAGAAAATCGATGTGAAAGCTCCTCACCTTCGATAACAAACTTCTTAAAAAACAAACTTCACACTTAATTAAAGAAAGAAAATAATTAAAAATAAATAAAAATAATAATAATAGCACAAAAATATTCTTCTTTTTTCAATATAAACATATTTTTGAGAGTAATGTGGAAGAACTTAGACAACGATTCAATCATTGCCTAACTTCAGTGCAAAAATTAAGTTCGAAGGGTGGTGATATGTAAGGTGTCAGACAAATCCAACACCTTCCATGAAAACCCTGACATGATAAGCAAATCCAGTAGTATGTTACATAGCTCCAAATCAATCGTGACATTAAATTAACCAAAGTAATACGAGTAACGAGTGAGCAAATGGAATACCACAGACTAACACAAGAATGCCTAAATGCATGTCATACCTTCCCACCGTGAGACAGACGCAGTTCCGAGGGGAGAAAAGAGAACAGAAGCCAAGAGCAGAACCGTGTTAAGCTAGAAGGCCCTACGATAAGGGACCGACACCCACGTCGCCAGCTAACCACCAGGACCACCCCCAGCCCATGTTAAACGATAGAGCCCTCCAGAAGAACTGTATGGATCTTACGATAACACTAAAAGGGCCACACCAGCTGCAAGTTTTAGCGTGAGACTTTTTCGTGTCTCTGTTACGTTGCAAACTTTAAAAACATTGCCCCACCACGAAAAGTATAACGTTTCTCATTTAATAGACAGAATTTTTGTTGGCGGAGCTTAAGGTTACGTTGAGACCCTGATTGGTCAGATGAAAACACAACCAGACAGTTTTTTTTTTTTTTTTGAACCAACTTCGGTAAATTGTATTAAGGAGAAGTTAGGACAGATTTGCTTCCGAAACGGCGAGCTGTATGAAGCTGCGCTGGCTGTCACCCCCTGACGAACACCGACAAGGTAATGAACGCACGCGATGCCGCATTTTTGAACACATAAGGCTTCACTCAGAACTGCAGAAGTCTCACCTGTTACATCCCCTTTTTACGTAATACTAGTGTCGATTGTCAATTAAATCTCATGGTATTCACATTTGCTACATAAGTTAAAATCTGAAACACGATGATTTCTCTGTTATATAATTATTGAGAAGCCACATCAGCCACTGTAATTTACGACAAGTTAGGTAAGTAATTAAAGATAATTGAGGGTCACTGTAGACCATTTTGATAGTTTTCTCTTTTGTAAAACTTAATTTAAACCTAGATTATAGATGTGATATGGCATAGGTCATCCTTCGATCCATTGTAGAACTTGGAAACCCACTCAGGGAATATTCTTTCACATTTTTGTTGAACGCAGTTGGTTTTTATTATCCTGTATTAAAATATTTCCTTTTATCAATAGTGCAATTTACAAACAATGTTTTGTGAGTAGAATAAAATTTCCAATGGTAAACTTGTCTGCTTTTTCGACGTTATTTTACGAGCTAACTAAAAATTGGAAAACCTTGAACCCCTTCCACTAAATTTAGTTAGTATTAAGAATCTTTTACAGGGAGTGCAGTGGAGCTGACGCTGAAATCATTAAGTATTTGATTATATCATCGCTGGTGTCACTGAACTCTACTGAACTCTATATGTCATGCGTCTCCTTACCAGCAACAGGTCCCAGGTTCAAACTAGTCAATTCCCTAAAAAACATGCTCAGAGCGTCGTTGCGTGAAAGTTGTAGGGAGACACGACTTACAGCAAACAGACACCACGCATAATGTTAGAATGCCAAAGGATGAGCTCTTGAAGACATTGGTGATAGTACAAACAAATAACAAATATATATATATATATATATATATATATATATATATATATATAAGACATTAAAAAATAAACAAAATAAAAAGCGAAAATAAAATAAAAATATTTTCGTCCTATTCCTTGTTGCATTTTGGCTCTCTTGGATTCATTGCCCTCCACCCTTCTTAGTTCTGAAAGGAAGAAAGGGACATCGCGGCCAGGCCTCGGGCCGTCAGCCCAGTCCACTTTGCCCCTGGCCCCCTTAGCAATGACTCAAAAAGAAAGCAGTTAAGTCAACCGCTCCAGAAAAGTGAAGCATATATATATATATATATATATATATATATATATATATATATATATATATATATATATATGGTGCAAAAATTGGCAATTGTCCCCAAGTAAGGAAAACTGTGAGGTCATACACATGAGTGCGAAAACAGAACCTTTAAACTTCAAATATATATATATTTTTTCCAAATCGTTTTCCAATTTGTTTTGATCTTCTGATGAGTTTACTAGGCGCTAAACAACGGCGTCATCTGAAAATAACCTATGACGGCTGCTCAGGTTGTCTCTCAAATTGTTTCTATAGATAAGGAACTCCAAAGTTCTTGAGGAACTCCAGAAATCATTTCTGTTTTATTCGATAACTTTCCGTCAGTTACTACGAACTGTGTGTGACTTCTCTGGCAGGAAATCACGAATCGAATCACATAACTGAGATGATACTTCATAAGCAGGCAATTTCACTACAAACAGCTTGTGTGGTACAGTGTCAAAAGCCTTCTGCAAATCTAGAAATACAGAATCAATTTGAAAGCCCTTGTCAATGGCACTCAACACTTCGTGCGAGTAAAGAGCCAGTTGTGTTTCACAAGAACGATTTTTTATAAATTCGTGTTGACTGTGTGTCAATAGACCGTTTTTCTCGAGGTAATTCACATGTTCGAACACATTGCTTGTTCCAAAATCCTGCTGCATATCGACATTAACGATATGGACCCGTAATATAGTTGATTACTCGTACTACCTTTCTTACTACCTCAATGATCAGCAGTGCACTCGCTGGTAGTAGTGAATACTGCCTGCAGTTTTCCTGCAGCTTTGAAGAATTGAATGTATTGTCTATTGGTACCCAATTATACATTGTAAAAGTAGTTGACACATACATCTACATCTACATCCATACTCCGCAAGCCACCTGACGCTGTGTGGTGGAGGGTACTTTGAGTACCTATATCGGTTCTCCCTTCTATTCCAGTATCGTATTGTTCGTGGAAAGAAAGATTGTCGGTATGCCTCTGTGTGGGCTCTAATCTCTCTGATTTTATCCTCATGGTCTCTTCGCGAGATATACGTAGGAGGGAGCAATATACTGCTTGACTCCTCGATGAAGGTATGTTCTTGAAACTTCAACAAAAGCCCGTACGGAGCTACTGAGCGACTCTCCTGCGAAGTCTTCCACTGGAGTTTATCTATCATCTCCGTAACGCTTTCGCGATTACTAAATGATCCTGTAACGAAGCGCGCTGTTCTCCGTTGGATCTTCTCCATCTCTTCTATCAATCCTATTTGGTACGGATCGCACACTGGTGAGCAATATTGAAGCAGTGGGCGAACAAGTGTACTGTAACCTACTTCCTTTGCTTTCGGATTGCATTTCCTTAGGATTCTTCCTATGAATCTCAGTCTAGCATCTGCTTTATCGACGATCAACTTTATATGATCATTCCATTTTAAATCCCAGATAATTTATGGAATTAACTGCTTCCAGTTGCTGACCTGCTATATTGTAGCTAAATGACAAAGGATCTTTCTTTCTATGTATTCGCAGCACATTACACTTGTCTACATTGAGATTCAATTACCATTCCCTGCACCATGCGTCAATTCGTTGGAGATCCTCCTGCATTTCAGCACAATTTTCCATTGTTACAACCTCTCGGTATACCACAGTATCATCCGCAAAAAGCCTCAGTGAACTTCGTATGTTATCCACGAGGTCATTTACGTATATTGCGAATAGCAACAGTCCTACGACAGTCCCATGCAGCACACCTGAAATCACTCTTAACTTCTGAAGACTTCTCTCCATTGAGAATGACAAGGTGCGTTCTGTTATCCAGGAACTCTTCAATCCAATCACACAATTGGAAAAGTCCATATGCTCTTACTTTGTTCATTAAGCGACTGTGGGGAACTGTATCGAACGCCTTGCGGAAGTAAGAAACACTGCATCTACCTGGGAACCCGTGTCTATGGCCCTCTGAGTCTCGTGGACGAATAGCGGGAACTGGGTTTCACACGATCGTCTTTTTCGGACCCCAGGCTGATTCCTACAGAGTAGATTTCTAGTCTCCAGAAAAGTCACTATACTCGAACATAATATGTATTCCAAAATTCTACAACTGATCGACGTTAGAGATATAGGTCTATAGTTCTGCACATCTGTTCGACGTCCCTTCTTGAAAACGGGGATGACCTGTGCCGTTTTCTAATCCTTTGGAACGCTACGCTCTTCTAGAGACCTACGGTGCACCGCTGCGAGAAGGGGGGCACGTTCCTTGACGTACTCTGTGTAAAATTGAACTGGTATCCCATCAGGTCCAGCGGCCTTTCCTCTTTGGAGCGATTTTAATTGTTTCTCTATCCCTCTGTCGTCTATTTCGATATCTACCATTTTGTCATCTGTGCAACAATCTAGAGAGGGAACTACAGTGCAGTCTTCCTTTTTGAAACAGCTTTAGAAAAAGACATTTAGTATTTCGGCCTTTAGTCTGTCATCCTCTGGCCGGCCTCGGTGGCCGAGCGGTTCTAGGCCCTTCAGTCCGGAACCGCGCTACACTACGGTCGCAGGTTCGAATCCTGCGTCGGGCATCGATGTGTGTGATGTACTTAGGTTACTTAGGTTATAATTAAATTTCAATTACTAACATATCTATAATTAAGGTTTTCAGCAAGGGGTAACATAACATGGTTATATATAAACGTGGTGATGTTGATTTAGCGTAATGAGTAGTGTCACTGACTTCTGAAGAGTTTTGTGGTGGAGCAGTGGTTCCTGTCTTGACTCTTCCAAATTTTCTTTCGTAACATTCGTGTTTTTATTGGGTTCTGATACTTTATTATTAGTTTAATATAAGCATATACTATAATATTTGATGTTATGTAAAGATAAGTTCACCTTTTTTTGAGGGGTGGCTTTGTTGGATTGGCTTAATCTACAGGACAGTTTGCGCTACTTGTATAAAGATAGTTTGCTCCTTTTTCTTTTACGCCGGGTAATTCACATGCTACAAACATTCTGCTACTGCGTAGGAACAGCGACCAAGTAAGACTGACCTTGGGGTTATACTAAAATGTGGGAATGATGAAATAATGTCTATCTTATGCGGAGAAGTATTCCAAATCCGTAATGCACTGTTTGTAATGGAACTTTTATAAGCCTGTGTCCTTATTAGTTGGACATGGTACTTTCATTTTCGTGGACGATGGAGAAATGTGCGTTTTAATAGATTAGATTAGAGTAGATTAGATTAATACTAGTTCCATGGATCATGAATACGATATTTCGTAATGATGTGGAACGAGTCAAATTTTCCAATACATGACATAATTAAGTTAATTTAACAACATACTTAAGTTAATATTACAACTTTTATATATATATTTATATATATATATATATATATATATATATAATTTTTTTCTTAATTTATATCTAAAAATTCCTCTATGGAGTAGAAGGAGTTGTCATTCAGCAATTCTTTTAATTTCTTCTTAAATACTTGTTGGTTATCTGTCAGACTTTTGATACTATTTGGTAAGTGACCAAAGACTTTAGTGGCAGTATAATTCACCCGTTTCTGTGCCAAAGTTAGATTTAATCTTGAATAGTGAAGATCATCCTTTCTCCTAGTATTGTAGTTATGCACACTGCTATTACTTTTGAATTGGGTTTGGTTGTTAATAACAAATGTCATAAGAGAGCTAGCGTGGGAATTTTACGCTCGCCCGTTGAGTAAACAGTGTGATTACGAACTAGAAGCATCCATCAACTGCCGCTGGAGTGCGTTGCGATCGCGTATACCACGTTGGGACCCAAGTACCGTATGTACAAGACGTATCGTTCGTGAGCGTTCAGCAGCACGTCGAACTTGGCACGCTCAACGTTAACGTTCGACTGCACGGTCCGTCTGCCGGCGGCTTTAGCGAGGAACAGAGCACGAGCTAGCGGTGTGCGAAGAGCGCTCGCAGCCGACCATCCCCGTCGCAGACAGCCAGTGAAAGCCCAGGGCGTCCCGCGGCACCGCACCGCACAGCGCCGCACCGCGCGCCTTGCGTCACTGGCGACGCCCCTCCAGCGCCGCGCCGCCGCATCTGGGCCGCGGAGCCTCCTGACGAAACGGATAACCGCGGCACGGGCCGTCACGCCTCGCTAGCGGCGCGCGCAGTCCGCAATCTGAGCAGCGCAGTGAGCCCGCGGGGGGCGAGCGCCGCCTGCCGACCAGAACGACCCGTCCCCGCACTCAGGCGAGTCCCTCCAGGACGGGCCGAGGCCTTGCTAATCCGATTACTGCTATTACGACCACTACCAATGGCTCCAGTCGACTTAGCAAAAGCGATAGTGCTCCACATCTAACGGTTCCGGTTCAGCGTCCATGTCTCGCAGCCATACGTCATCACAGGAAGAATGCATTTATCAAATACTGCTTTCTTCAGATTTACTGGCATTTTTGATTCGAATATTGTTGAATTCTTCCCAAATGCTTGCCAGCCAAGCTTGATGCGTCGATATATTTCTGGCCTTATGTCTCCCTTCATATTTATAATCTGGCAAGGTAGACATATTCACTGACCTCTTCTAATAGACTGTCCTTGACTTTCACATCTCCAGCTGGGACTCATTTGTTGGACATTACTTTTGTTTTGGAAAGGTTCATGTTCAAGCCAACCAACTGACATTCCAATGCAAGATCTGTAACTAAGTTTTGGAGCTCTGCGAAGTCTTTGGCCAGTAAGGCAATATCATCAGCAAATCTCAAGTTGGTAAGCCTTCTTCCATTCATTCTAATTCCCTTACCTTCCCAGCTCAGCTTTGACATAGCCATTTCCAATACAGCAGAGAACAGTTTTGGGGAGATGGGATCGCCTTGCTTGACACCCCTCATGATGCGGAATTCTTGAGTTGATTCGCCGATGTTAACATAAGCTGAAGAATTCTCGTAGATTTCCCTGAGCACTTCAATGTATGCTGCTCCCACTCCTTGCTCACTCAAAGCTTGGAGGACAGCTACATGGCTAACGGAGTCAAATGCCTTTTCAAAGTCAACAAAGGCAATGCAGAGGGACAGTTGGTATTCAATCGCTCTGCTTATCACTTCACTAACGGTCAGAATGTGGTCAATAGTGCTAAAATTGCTTCGGAATCCTGCTTGTTCTATAGGTTGGGCTAAGTCTAGGGTGGAACTAATTCGGTTTAACAAGATCTTTGTGAAAATATTGTACAAAATTGAGAGCAAGCTGATAGGACGGTAGTCTTTAATATTGTGAATACTTCCTTTCTTGTGTATCAAAATAATCTTAGCCTTGTTCCACGATAGTGGGATTAAAGCATAGTGCAGGCAGGAAGTAAATACTTTTGCCAAGTGATTTATTGTTATCTCTCCTGCCAGTTCTAGGATGTCAACACTGAGCTCTTCATCAACCAGATCGTTTATGTAAATCGTGAAAAGCAGAGGACCTATTACGCTGCCCTGAGGCACACCTGAAGTTACTCTTGTTTCTGTTGAAGTTACCCCGTTCAGGACGACATACTGCTCCCTGTCTGTTAGAAAATTTTCTATCCAACCGCATATGTCATTGGATAGGCCGTAAGCGCGCACTTTTTGTAGCAAACGACAGTGCGGAATACTTGGTTGAGGTGGAGCAGGTGGATTTGTTATGCGATTTGATGGGTGAGTTAACATCAAAACTGTGTTATACCTGGTTCCTGCCACATATCCTGATGGGTATGTAATATGTATAAGTAATAGAACCCAGTACGTTGTCCTCGATGGTGAGTGTTCATCGGAGGTATCATCTAGAGTGCCCCCAGGGAAGTGTGGTAGGTCCGCTGTTGTTTTCTATCTACATAAATGATCTCTTCGACAGGGTGGATAGCAATGTGCGGCTGTTTCCTGATGATGCTGTGGTGTACGGGAAGGTGTCGTCGTTGAGTGACTGTAGGAAGATACAAGATGACTTGGACAGGATTTGTGATTGACGTAAAGAATGGCAGCTAACTCTAAATATAGATAAATGTAAATTAATGCAGATGAATAGGAAAATGAATCCTGTAATGGTTGAACACTCCATTAGTAGTGTAGCGCTTGACACAGTCACGTCGATTAAATATTTGGGAGTAACATTGCAGAGCGATATGAAGTGGGACAAGCATGTAATGGCAGTTGTGGGGAAGGCGGATAGTCGTCTTCGGTTCATTGGTAGAAATTTGGGAAGCTGTGGTTCATCTGTAAAGGAGACCGCTTATAGAACGCTGGTGCGACCTATTCTTGAGTACTGCTCGAGCGTTTGGGATCCCTATCAGGTCGGATTGGGGGAGGACATAGAAGCAATTCAGAGGCGGTTACTGGTAGGTTTGATCATAACGCGAGTGTTACGGAAACGCTTCAGGAACTCGGGTGGGAGTCTCCGGAAGAAAGGAGGCCTTCTTTTCGTGAATCGCTACTGAGGAAATTTAGAGAACCAGCACCTACATCTACACCTACATTTATATTCCGCAAGCCACCCAACGGTGTGTGGCGGAGGACACTTTACGTGCCACTGTCATTACCTCCCTTTTCTGTTCCAGTCGCGTATGGTTCGCGGGAAGAACGACTGCCGGAAAGCCTCCGAGCGCGCTCGAATCTCTCTAATTTTACATTCGTGATCTCCTCGGGAGGTATAAGTAGGGGGAAGCAACATATTCGATACCTCATCCAGAAACGCACCCTCTCGAAACCTGGACAGCAAGCTACACCGCGATGCAGAGCGCCTCTCTTGCAGAGTCTGCCACTTGAGTTTGCTAAACATCTCCGTAACGCTATCACGCTTACCAAATAACCCTCTGACGAAACACTCCGCTCTCCTTTGGATCTTCTCTATCTCCCCCGCCAACCCGATATAGTACGGATTCCACACTGATGAGCAATACTCAAGTATAGGTCGAACGAGTGTTTTGTAAGCCGCCTCGTATACTGATGGTCTACATTTTCTAAGGACTGTCCCAATGAATGGATTTGAGGCTGAATGCAGTACAATTTTACTGCCGCCAACTTACATTTCGCGGAAAGACCACAAATGTCAGAGAGATTAGGGCTCGTACAGAGGCATATAGGCAATCATTTTTCCCTCGTTCTGTTTGGGAGTGGAACAGGGAGAGAAGATGCTAGTTGTGTTACGACTTACCCTCCGCCACGCACCGTATGGTGGATTGCAGAGTATGTATGTAGATGTAGATGCAGGATATGTTTCGTTACTCTGAGGAGCAGTAGCGTGGCAAATTTAAGAGCCGTATCTTTCAGACTGCAGCGTTCATGTTACGTTTTAACAGCGTTCAAAGAAAAATAACCGATAAATCCGCAAGGTGTTCAAAGTTAGGGTGTTCACGTGCTCTTGTGCTCTTATACACCAGCCGCTACTGATGGTACCTCATTCATCGAATTGGACACTCTCCCTCAACACATTGTTGTTGGTAATTCATTCACTCCCCCTCCATAACATGTCATTTGAAAGGAGAAGACTGTACGAAACTAGGCAGCCAGTCCTTTTTGTCATTAGCCGCGCCGAAGAAAACAAGGAATCCATAAGACCATCGGTCTGTTCATGAACGTTTCAATCGTTTGCAGAGAACTTGGTGATTCATTGCAAATCTGTTCTCAATTGTAAAACTTTCGTGACCACCTGAGAAGGATGAGGATAGACATTAGCATCAGAAATACAGGCCCATGAAAATCAGAGACTGACGCGTTCGTTTTGTCTGGCAGTAGTGTTATCCAGGTTCACAACATGTAAACTGCCTAACTATCAAGCTGCTCGAGTTACCCCTCACTCATTTCCTCCAGCTGTTCACGACAAGATTACAAACTCCACGGTAGGACAAAATGTTCACGCCTTTCACCTTGCTGGAAGAAATTGTGGATACTACCTAATATACACTTGTGGAGAATAATGATCTATTTATTCGTTTTATTATATATCCATTTGACATAGTTGCATGTAATGTGATTTATTGGGGATATCAGCTGATACACATTTGTGGAGAATAATGACCTACACTCCTGGAAATTGAAATAAGAACACCGTGAATTCATTGTCCCAGGAAGGGGAAACTTTATTGACACATTCCTGGGGTCAGATACATCACATGATCACACTGACAGAACCACAGGCACATAGACACAGGCAACAGAGCATGCACAATGTCGGCACTAGTACAGTGTATATCCACCTTTCGCAGCAATGCAGGCTGCTATTCTCCCATGGAGACGATCGTAGAGATGCTGGATGTAGTCCTGTGGAACGGCTTGCCATGCCATTTCCACCTGGCGCCTCAGTTGGACCAGCGTTCGTGCTGGACGTGCAGACCGCGTGAGACGACGCTTCATCCAGTCCCAAACATGCTCAATGGGGGACAGATCCGGAGATCTTGCTGGCCAGGGTAGTTGACTTACACCTTCTAGAGCACGTTGGGTGGCACGGGATACATGCGCACGTGCATTGTCCTGTTGGAACAGCAAGTTCCCTTGCCGGTCTAGGAATGGTAGAACGATGGGTTCGATGACGGTTTGGATGTACCGTGCACTATTCATTGTCCCCTCGACGATCACCAGTGGTGTACGGCCAGTGTAGGAGATCGCTCCCCACACCATGATGCCGGGTGTTGGCCCTGTGTGCCTCGGTCGTATGCAGTCCTGATTGTGGCGCTCACCTGCACGGCGCCAAACACGCATACAACCATCATGGCACCAAGGCAGAAGCGACTCTCATCGCTGAAGACGACACGTCTCCATTCGTCCCTCCATTCACGCCTGTCGCGACACCACTGGAGGCGGGCTGCACGATGTTGGGGCGTGAGCGGAAGACGGCCTAACGGTGTGCGGGACCGTAGCCCAGATTCATGGAGACGGTTGCGAATGGTCCTCGCCGATACCCCAGGAGCAGCAGTGTCCTTAATTTGCTGGGAAGTGGCGGTGCGGTCCCCTACGGCACTGCGTAGGATCCTACGGTCTTGGCGTGCATCCGTGCGTCGCTGCGGTCCGATAGCAGGTCGACGGGCACGTGCACCTTCCGCCGACCACTGGCGACAACATCGATGTACTGTGGAGACCTCATGCCCCACGTGTTGAGGAATTCGGCGGTACGTCCACCCGGCCTCCCGCATGCCCACTATACGCCCTCGCTCAAAGTCCGTCAACTGCACATACGGTTCACGTCCACGCTGTCGCGGCATGCTGCCAGTGTTAAAGACTGCGATGGAGCTCCGTATGCCACGGCAAACTGGCTGACACTGACGGCGGCGGTGCACAAATGCTGCGCAGCTAGCGCCATTCGACGGCCAACACCGCGGTTCCTGGTGTGTCCGCTGTGCCGTGCGTGTGATCATTGCTTGTACAGCCCTCTCGCAGTGTCCGGAGCAAGTATGGTGGGTCTGACACACCGGTGTCAATGTGTTCTTTTTTCCATTTCCAGGAGTGTATTTCTTCTCTTTATCATGATACCTACTTGACATAGGTACATGTAATGTCATTTGTTGTATTGCTATCGATTCCGAAGTGCTCGAGGCCTGACCATAATGATCAAGTTGCGATCGTTGGCATACTATGTTACCTCAAAAATATTGTTTGGTAATCACGAGTTGTCATCAAATGTGTGTGAATTCCTAAGGGACCAAACTGCTAAGGTCATCGGTCCCTAGACTTACACAATACTTAAGCTAACCTATGCTAAGAACAACATACACACCCAAGCCCGAGGGAGGACTCGAACCTCCGGCAGGAAGGGCCGCGCAATCTGTGACGTGGCGCCTAGACCGTGCGACCACTCCGTGCGGCAACTGTCATCAGTTAATTAGTCATACTTGCTAATGATCCATTATTATGAAATAATACCTTTTACTGTTGCATATTATGTCGGTGGTAACCACGTGTGCCTGATGATGAAGCCTTGACTGGTTCGAAATCGATAACGATTAGTAAACATCATAATACAGAGAACAATAAAGAGAATAAAAAACGCATTATTCGCCACAGAAAGGATAAAATTGATCCAACACAGCCACAAAAAATGCACGTGTTCAGAACATATGTGCAACAACCGGTGTCTAACACAAAGCTGCTTACTCTGTCTTTCTTTCCAGCAAACATGTTTTGAACGAACCTGTATTACAGACTTGTAATCTTCGAGGAAAGAGTGAGTCGGTAGGCGGAAGGCTGAGACTGGAGTAGCTTTCTATGCCAACGGAACATTCCACTGTGTAACTAGCCTTCTCTCAATTGATTTACATTCAGCTGTTATGCCAGCACGCATGCCTAAAACACGCAACGCCAATATGACACATGAAAAATGTGCTCTCCCCCCTTATTTACCCAGTTATTAAATAAACTTTAACTCCAACGCTTGTCCTTAACGGCAGAGATATGAAGGCTGTTTTTCTTATGACAATACTAATTTTAAGGGCAAATGAGAAAAGAAAATGTGTCAATTTGGAATGGGAAATTTTGGTACAGAAATAGCTAAATCAAAAAGAACAAACCGCAATGTGTTGCGGGTAGCTCTGACAGTGAATACGTATCGTTGTTTATAGGGTATAATGAACATATAGCTGCCAAAATTGGAATGTGGCCAAATCCAACCTCTATGTACGCAAGTATCATGAGGTGTCCTGTCTTATGGTCACTTCGTTCACTTTATGGATCCTACTGGCTATCTTCTGTGGCTTCACGTTAAAATGTCTTGTACAAGAGACTGAAAGACACCCATGGAGACTGGAGAGATTCTCCTGTCAAGAATTTTTACTGCATGTGAGTGTTGGGACAATAACGTCCTTGCTTACAGTACCCTGTGCGACAGTATCATGCCTGCATAGAAGCTGCGGGACGCAATTTTGAACAAATATTGTGACTGTAGCGCTATATGAAAATGAAAGTTTTTCAGATAATTAATTTTTTTAAAGTTTACATTTTTTCTACATTGTCACCCGATCAACATTAATGTTAAATTTTCCGTTTTCGTTTACAACTTTCCACTTGTAAGTTACTTCCACAGTCCCCTGTCTCAAATTAACATACACTACTGTTCGTAAATTTTCACAGATTATTGACACTACAACATACAAATTATTAGAATTACGGAATTGCACATACACTTTTGCTGTCAGAAATCAGTACAGTGTGAAGCTGTCAAGTCCTGCAGTCAGATCCCCTAGGTGTCGTAGTACGGAATCAAAGGTGGCCCAGATATCCTGCTAGAGAACAAACTTGCTACTTGGTTTGCAGGTGTATCCATAAAGCATCGACAGTGGTCACAAGAGGACCAGAATGAACGAGTTGCTCAATGGCCACTTCTCAGACCTCTTTGACGTACGACATGTCAGGCGAATGTGCAAGCCAGGGAATAAGTAGTAGACGTCATTCTTCGAAGAAGGCATGTACATTCCACGCTACATGTGCTCAGGCATTATCCTGCTGAAACATGGCGTGTGGAGCCGCCTAGAGGAGGGGCAACGGCTGAGGCTGATATAGAGTCTACTGCTCAGGTTACCCTCTGTACGTAGGCGGCAAGACTAATTGCTACAGTTAATGGCATCTCAAACACCACGCTTCCCGTCTGTCCAATATGTCATTCAACAATGCACTCTGTCTCACTGCGTTCACCACGGTAGCACGTAAGACGTACGCAGCCCTCCCTGTGGGACAAGTTGAAGCGTGAACCTTCCAAAAACAATACATTCTGCCACGCATCATGCCAATGACGGCGTCCATGTGCCCATTTGTAGGCTGAGGCAATTTGGTTTCCGATCAACGGAAGCCGACGCAATGGCTTATGTTCCGCCAGTCCAGCCCTCAGCAGACGGCATCGAACCATTGACACAAACATATCTACAAACATTAATATACTCTAACATCGAGCCAACACTGTTAACAAAGCTTTTGTGTCGATTAAGGAAAAGCAAACAATATGGCGGTCATCTTGTGCTCTGGACACATTGTGCAGTCCAGTGCCCGCTCGTCACTGTTTACGTCGCTCTTGTATCCATTGGCTCAAGGCAAACACCACTGCCGTAGCAGTGTGCTTGCTCTGAGCCTCTGTGTTGCAGTACGATAAATCCATTTCCCAGAGACCAACCATTCTACCCAATTTGAACTCAGTCGCATATTGGTACTGCACCATTCGACATCGATGAGACATACCGTCACATGCTTGCACGTTTCCACTTTGTTTGACAACTTTGCACCAACTGAATGTGGCGTACTACTGACCTGTCCAGCCACACAAAAGAGAGCGCTGTTGGGATTACCTGCACGCTGTCTCTCCGCAGTCTTAATAGCTTATTATTATCCTACTGTTTTACACATCTTCAGGTTTTGGTGTGATTCAGACCATTACTTCTGCATGTTGTAATTTTCACAAACAGTAGTGTATTTATCCTTCTCCATATTCCCTGAAAGTCTATCTCCTTGTGGGAAACGCCCTGTAAAGATCGCAGCTCTAATAACGGTTCTTTTCACGCTGTTGATTTGACCAACAGTTTCAGTATGTTTTGGATCAAAATCATCAATCAGTCACTTACAGGCAGCATATCGCTGGCGGTGGTAACAGCTGAAAACTACCTCAGAACAACCGGCAGGAGAGAGATAAAATGGAATTGTAAGAAAAACAGACGCTTGACTGGGACTCGTCGCTAGAATCTTAAGGTAATATACTGCATTTTCAGGCACGAAAAAGTGTCATACAAAACACTCGTTTGAGCGATTCTTGAGCATTGCCCATCAGTGGGGGAACCTTATCAATATAAATATAGAAAGAGAGAGAGAGAGAGAGAGAGAGTGGGGGGGGGGGGGAGGAGAGGGAGAGAAGATCCAACAAAGAGTGACGTATTTCGTCAAGTGCTAGAGATTTACAGAAATGATCAAGTGATCAACAAACTCCAGTGGCAGGGGCTACAAAAGAGGCTTGTTCATGAAGAAGAGGTTTTGTGTAGAAGGTACCATGAAGAGTGGGGAAACGTATTACTTCCTTCCACATTCGTCTCGCGAAACGACCTCATCGGGAAAATTAGAGAACTTAGAACTCATATGGAGGCTTTCCGAAGGTTAGTCTTCCCACACACCATTCGCGAACTGAACAGGGAAGGGAGGAGCATACATATCGTAAGGTGCCTTGGAGGATGTAGAAGTAGATGTTCTCCTACCCACACAGACAAAGTCAGACGAAAATGCTTTCAGTCGGAAGTGGGGAGTGATTCTACTGCAGGAATAATTTTTCCATGTGGCGCCAATGCCACATGGAACATCACCCAAAGGAAAAATGTGCTCGTCGAAGTTCAATGCGGCCAACTGTCTGCAATTGAATACACTTATCAGAAGCGCCCAGTAGTGGGTGAAACATGCTAATAGTAATATCGCCACTGAAGCTCTCACTCCAGGATCTTGAAGGCAGCTCTGAAAGAAGCCTGTTCCTTGGCAGAGCATTCAGCAATCGCTATGGTGCGCACCACTCACAGAGCACCTCGCAACCTTTCGGTTAGACAAGTAGGAGTGCTTCCGAATTATTAAAGAGAGAAAGACGAGCCCGCAGCAAAAGTATTTGAGCTCAGCTCGTTGTTCCAGCAAAGGTTCTAACGGATCTGAAACTACCAGGCGGATTTCGGAGGGGTGCGAGGTGTCCTACATCTCATGCAATGAAGGACTGAAACTACCTAACCACACCGCGAGACGTACTGCAGACAGTGGCATAATCGTTCGCAGTACCACCACCACCAGCTCTATTTTGGCATTCAGTCGCCACAAGAAAATTGGCGAGAGATTCGTTTGTGACTATCAGAACTGAAATTTTCAGTTACTTAAGGTTAGGCTGAAAGATCTAAGTCGAAACAAGGCCTCGGGAGTAGACAACATTCCAATAGAACTACCGATAGCCTTGGGAGAATCAGCCCTGACAAAACTCTACCACCTTGTGAGCAAGATGTATGAGACAGGCGAAATACCCTCAGACTACAAGAAGAATATAATAATTCCAATCCCAAAGATTGGAATTGATAGATGTGAAAATTACCGAACTATCAGTTTAATAAGCCACGAATGCAAGAAACTAACACGAATTCTTTACAGACGAATGGAAAAATTGGTAGAAGCCGACCTCGGGGAAGATCAGTTTGGATTCCGTAGAAATGTTGGAACACGTGAGGCAATACTGACCCTATGACTTATTTTAGAAGAAAGATTAAGGAAAGGCAAACCTACGTTTCTAGCATTTGTAGACTTAGAGAAAGCTTTTGACGATGTTGACTGGAATACTCTCTTTCAAATTCTGAAGGTGGCAGGAGTAAAATAGACGGAGCGAAAGGCTGTTTACAATTTGTACAGAAACCAGATGGCAGTTATAAGAGTCGATGGGTATGAAATGGAAGCAGTGGTTGGGAAGGGAGTGAGACAGGGCTGTAGCCTATCCCCGATGTTATTCAATCTGTATATTGAGCAAGCAGTAAAGGAAACAAAAGAAAAATTCAGAGCAGGTATTAAAATCCATGGAGAAGAAATAAAAACTTTGAGGTTCGCCGATGACATTGTAATTCTGTCAGAGACAGCAAAGGACCTGGAACAGCAGCTGAACGGAATGGACAGTGTCTTGAAAAGAGGATATAAGATGAACATCAACAAAAGCAAAACGAGGATAATGGAATGTGGTCGAGGGAATTAGATTAGGAAATGAGCTGCTTAAAGCAGTAAATGAGTTTTGCTATTTGGGGAGCAAAATAACTGATGATGGTCGAAGTAGAGAGGATATAAAATCTAGACTTGCAATGGCAAGGAAAGCGTTTCTGAAGAAGAGAAATTTGTTAACATCGAGTACAGATTTAAGTGTCAGGAAGGCGTTTCTGAAAGTATTTGTATGGAGTGTAGCCATGTATGGAAGTGAAACGTGGACGATAAATAGTTTGGACAAGAAGAGAATAGAAGCTTTCGAAATGTGGTGCTACAGAAGAATACTGAAGATTAGATGGATAGATCACATAACTAATGAGGAGGTATTGGAAATGGAAATGTCGTGTGGCTAGGGCCTCCCGTCGGGTAGACCGTTCGCCTGGTGCAGGTCTTTCGATTTGACGCCACTTCGGCGACCTGCGCGTCGATGGGGATGAAATGATGATGATTAGGACAACACAACACCCAGTCCCTGAGCGGAGAAAATTTCCGACCCAGCCGGGAATCGAACCCGGGCCCTTAGGATTGGCAGTCTGCCACGCTGACCACTCAGCTACCGTGGCGGACATGAGGAGGTATTGAATAGAATTGGGTTGAAGAGAAATTTGTGGGACAACTTGACTAGAAGAAGGGATCGGTTGGTAGGACGTATTCTGAGGCATCAAAGGATCACGAATTTAGTATTGGAGGGCAGTGTGGGGGGTAAAAATCGTAGAGGGAGACCAAGAGTGAATACACTAAACAGTTGCAGAAGGATGTAGGTTGCAGTAGGTACTGGGAGATGAAGAATCTTGCACAGGATAGAGTAGCATTGAGAGCTGCATCACACCAGTCTCTGGACTGAAGACCACAACTACATTAAGGTTAGGCATCACATTCATAATATAATTGTAGGCTACCGTATTCGCCGTCGAAACTGTTAATTTTCTCAAGAAACTTTAAATTTTATTACCTCACTCCTGTCCAGTTTAGACCCTAGCAGCATTTTACAAGATATACATTCACACTAACGATATATGTCTCGATGCATTTGAGACACCTTATTCGTGAGCATTAACCCGAGTGGCATCCAATAAATAATGCGGCACGTTTTTTTTGTCGGTTCCGATTGTGGCAGCGCTATACATGCCCTTCAAAACGGCGTTCCAAGCAGAAAGTTGCCATTGATATCATTTTGGCAGAAAACCACCGTCTCGCAGATATTTATAAGCACTCGCAGAGTGTCTACGGAGACCTGTCAGTGAACAAAAGCATGGCGAGTCGTTGGGCGGGGCGTCTGTCATCATCGCACCAAGGTCACGCAAACCTGTCCGATCGCCCTCGTGCCGGCCGCCCAGACGTAGTTGTGACTGCTACAACGTTGGAACGTACAAACACTCTCATTTCGAGATGATCGGCGGATCACTATCGAGAGCCTCTCTGCTCAAATGGACATCTCATTTGGTAGTGCTTACACTGCCGCCCACCAGTTATGGTTCTCATAGGTGTCTGCCCACTGGGTTTCGCGCCGCCTAACAAAAGAGTAGAACAAAGGACTAACTGTGCAGAACTCCGTGCGCTTTACCATTCTGAACGTGATAATTATTTTGTTGATCATCATCACAGGAGATGAAACATGGGTTCATCACATTGTACCGGAAGCGAAACGGCGATCCACGAAATGGCGTCACATAGCGACTCCTCCGAAAAAAAACTTCAAAGCCGTTCCTTCAACCGGTAAAGTCATGGCGAGGGTCTTCCGGGACTCTGAAGGTCTTATTCTTTTTGATGTCTTCCTTTGGTGTAACGATTAACTCTAAAATGTATTGTGCTACTCTCAGTACACTGAAGAAACGACTTCAGCGTGTTCGCCACCACAAAAACGAAACTAAGTGATCCTTCATCCTTCTCGTTGACAACGCAAGATCTCGCGCAAGTATGCCATACGAGGGGTGCTCACAAAAACTTCAAGGGACTGTTCTTCTTCATCCACCCTATAGCCTGGACCTCACATCTTCTGACTTCCGTCTGTTTGGCCCAATGAAGAATGCCCTCGTCAGGAAGCGCTGCAAATATTATTGAAGGAAACGCTGCAAAGATTATTGATGCATCAAGACGTTGGCTCCGACGTCGACCAGTAGAGTGGTACTATGCGTACATACAAGCCCTCTCAGTAAGATGGCTTAAGGCCACTGCAATGAACGGAAATTACACTCCTGGAAATGGAAAAAAGAACACATTGACACCGGTGTGTCAGACCCACCATACTTGCTCCGGACACTGCGAGAGGGCTGTACAAGCAATGATCACACGCACGGCACAGCGGACACACCAGGAACCGCGGTGTTGGCCGTCGAATGGCGCTAGCTGCGCAGCATTTGTGCACCGCCGCCGTCAGTGTCAGCCAGTTTGCCGTGGCATACGGAGCTCCATCACAGTCTTTAACACTGGTAGCATGCCGCGACAGCGTGGACGTGAACCGTATGTGCAGTTGACGGACTTTGAGCGAGGGCGTATAGTGGGCATGCGGGAGGCCGGGTGGACGTACCGCCGAATTGCTCGACACGTGGGGCGTGAGGTCTCCACAGTACATCGATGTTGTCGCCAGTGGTCGGCGGAAGGTGCACGTGCCCGTGCCTGGGACCGGACCGCAGCGACGCACGGATGCACCCCAAGACCGTAGGATCCTACGCAGTGCCGTAGGGGACCGCACCGCCACTTCCCAGCAAATTAGGGACACTGTTGCTCCTGGGGTATCGGCGAGGACCATTCGCAACCGTCTCCATGAAGCTGGGCTACGGTCCCGCACACCGTTAGGCCGTCTTCCGCTCACGCCCCAACATCGTGCAGCCCGCCTCCAGTGGTGTCGCGACAGGCGTGAATGGAGGGACGAATGGAGACGCGTCGTCTTCAGCGATGAGAGTCGCTTCTACCTTGGTGCCAATGATGGTCGTATGCGTGTTTGGCGCCGTGCAGGTGAGCGCCACAATCAGGACTGCATACGACCGAGGCACACAGGGCCAACACCCGGCATCATGGTGTGGGGAGCGATCTCCTACACTGGCCGTACACCACTGGTGATCGTCGAGGGGACACTGAATAGTGCACGGTACCTCCAAACCGTCATCGAACCCATCGTTCTACCATTCCTAGACCGGCAAGGGAACTTGCTGTTCCAACAGGACAATGCACATCCGCATGTATCCCGTGCCACCCAACGTGCTCTAGAAGGTGTAAGTCAACTACCCTGACCAGCAAGATCTCCGGATCTGTCCCCCATTGAGCATGTTTGGGACTGGATGAAGCGTCGTCTCACGCGGTCTGCACGTCCAGCACGAACGCTGGTCCAACTGAGGCGCCAGGTGGAAATGGCATGGCAAGCCGTTCCACAGGACTACATCCAGCGTCTCTACGATCGTCTCCATGGGAGAATAGCAGCCTGCATTGCTGCGAGAGGTGGATATACACTGTACTAGTGCCGACATTGTGCATGCTCTGTTGCCTGTGTCTATGTGCCTGTGGTTCTGTCAGTGTGATCATGTGATGTATCTGACCCCAGGAATGTGTCAATAAAGTTTCCCCTTCCTGGGACAATGAATTCACGGTGTTCTTATTTCAATTTCCAGGAGTGTATATTGAAAAATAGGATTTTGTAGCCAAAAGAGTGGGGAATAGTATGATGTACTGGAATCCTGAACAAACAATGCTTAAACCACATTTCAAAAAATGTGTTGCATCAGTTATTAAACGGCCCTCGTATATCACTTGAATATTGTCCCTAACAGTGGAGGCCGGTTATCGTGAGCTAATGTGCTAGGTCGATAAGGCAAGCCAGTACAATCCCACACCATTCCTGTGGTACAGGATAGTCTACATATCAGGGGTTGAAGACTGCTTCTTTTCCCGTCCCTGACATATGAGCTGCTCTGGAAAGCCGGTCGATATGGCAGATTGATACTATTCTCACATAACAAGCTTGCCATGCAGAGCTGCCTTTATGGTAGTGGCTCAAAAAGCACATTTTTGCCTGTATCTTAAATCTCATAGGAGCTAGGAGGCTATAAGCCTCAAAGTGCTAACAGTTGTGAAGTTTGTTGGTGTGGGCAAAATTTGGTTGAAAGGGATCCAGGGAACTGGGAGCAGATCATAGACATGAATACGCATGTGCTGCTTTTTGTATATACTACAAACCCAGCACTGCCCAGGTATTCATTTTCTCAAAATTCTATTAGAAACGTACTGTTTCTGTACGCTGCGAACGGTTTCCTTGCGTATCTGCAACGCGATTTCGCAAACATCTCTGTGGCAACACATCTTCATACCTCTAGAGAGGCTTTTGTTTTCGCCCACGGCCATCTGCTCTTCGCAGTTCAAAGCTGTCAAAAGCGCTGCCAGGTGTCAAGGATTTCCTTAAATAGCCTCGACTGTCGGACTGTCTTACAATTAGTAGTTAAGAATAAATTTATTAAACCTTCATGAGCAATGTAGCTTTTATCACCCATCCCAGTGTTTATGACTTAATATCACTTGAAATATGTGTTGTATTATGACATGTTTTTGTAGGTGCATTCAGTATCATGTGTGGGTATTGTCTGCGAAAGTGCGAAGTGTTTACGCGGTCACATCTCCCATCTTAGTGTCATACAATGATATAATTTTGTAGGTACATTAAGCGCCATATGTGGATACTGTCTGCAAAATGCGTTGCAATTAGATATTGTACAGAACAAATAATAAATTTAAACATCATGCGCAATGTGGAAGTTTTTCCAACATCTCAGTGTTTATGACATCATATCTCCTGAACTGTGCTAGCGACATAGTTCTTAGTCCAACAGCGATTGTTTCTTTTCAATAAGGGATACGTGTACCATGGTTGGTTGAAATCGCTAGTGGTTTAGGAGAAAATTTGGAACATAAATACATGCATATATACGTTGTTTTATATATACTCTAGTACTAGCTGACAAACCCAACATTTCACAGGTATTGATTTTGCCAATTATATTAGAAAAAGCAGGTCAATGTTACTCTGACAACATGTCTGTTGTGCAGGTCAGCATACATATCAGGGGCTTAGGAAAAAGGCCACTCTGCAAAGACGGACTTATAAGGAGACATGCTTATTATCAGACTACGCCAACTCGTCGTCACCAAATTTATGGTATATGCAGGGTTTCACCATAAATGAAAGTGAGAGTAGCGGGAGCGCCAGATGGGCAAGTGGCAGGAATCAGGCGAGGCATGAGACATTTATGTAAGCACAGTTTTCAGGTAGCGGTTGGTGCAATGGAAAGAGTTCAGCACAGAAATCTCAGGGTCGTTGGGTCGAGTCTCTGTGTGGAAACATTCTTTTAATTCTCTTTACTTTCAGTTTTTATGCAATATACTTTGCACAAAAAATGAAATAATGCTCAATACAGCGTGTTTAGTAAGTTTTCAAAAAAGGTATGAAAACTAAAGACAAAGGAAAATGTGTGATTTCAAATGAAGATATTGTACTTGCAGCGTTCACGAGTACTATCCAAATAACTTTCCAATGAAGGATTGTAATTCAAGTGTACAGAACTACATCACACGTGGTTTGCTACCAAACTTATAACACATATTTTCGACCTATTTTGTATCTGTACCGATATTTGTATGTCAGATTGAAGTGTTGCTTATGTAGAATGTTGTATCTCTCATGGAAATTCTTTGACTATGTATATGTATTTCAGTTATCTGAACCTTTTCAACGATGTTGTTTAATCTGTGCTTGTGGATTTAAATAACTACTCGAATGATTGTTATAGAATCTACTGTAAATGACTTGGTCCATAATTAGGGAACGTAGGGATGAATGTAAAAGATGTGGGGAAGCCCTGCAGCTACGGAAGTAGCCTGGCTGAGAGGTCTGTGGCGCTGAAGTGGCAGCTCGTCCTCTGCGACGGATAAGGAGTCTGGGCTGATCAATACTGTGGTTAACATCTCATTAGCAGTAGCGGACCTTTGTAGCTCATATTCTTGGAGTTCTGAGGCCAGAGGAGCTTTAGAGCAGTACTTATGGGCCTCGAATGCTGCATTTGGTGATACTATTACCATGGCATGGTTTTTGGCCCTGTAAAAATATAATTCCGACGCCAAGAAGATCTGTAACAGGGCGAGGCCAACAGTTCTGCCATGGTATGGTAAGTTTCGCAACAGCAACCTCGTCAAAAACTTGCACCGAGATAAGGCGCCTTCGTCTTCCTGATGCAGCACCTAACCCACCCGTGTTTTAGAATTTCATTATCATCCCATTTAAACCATTTAATGCCATCAGGCTTCTCCTGGGACTTTTCAGTGGGCGACGCGCTCTTAATGCAGCTCTGTAATTGCTGTCGTTCACATAAAAATAACAGTGCACGCTCTCTCTTCTCGATAACCATTCTGTTCACTGAGTTTATGGATCGTCAAATGACAGCGTGTATGTGATACCGTCACACAAACAGTGTACAGCGCCAGTGTACAGCGCTGTTGGCCAAAATAAGAATTATCTTTTTCCATCTTTAATCGGTTCCGCATTAATGCATTAGAATATCATTCAAATTTCACTTCCAAACAATAGCTGCCACCCATACTGGACCTCCATGAGCAGCGGCATTTTAATTGTACCCACCCGTAATTGTGATTATTGATGAGTACCGATTTGCAAAAGTGTTAATCACACTGAAAAGTGTTGGCTTTCTGATTAAAGCGTTCAGCTGTGCAATGAGGCAGTCTCCCCATTTGTAGAAGAGTAGATCTGGTAAGCAAAACCAATTATTTAATCTGAATAACTATCCATATCCTTAGAATCGTTCCTACGTAACAGCATAATAATGAACGTGATTACGTAGCGCAATGTCTTGAAAACAGTAATCAGCAAAGCACCGTAAGTCGACCTATTTTTATTATCCCCTGTAAATTAAAAACATGCAGAGAAGAAATATTTGTTACTAACATTTCCTAGTGACAGCCCAGCAGGTGATTGCCTATCCATCAGAGTGTACGTGAATCGTGTACAGTCGATCGGGGTAAATTTGTGCCCATGTCTGATCGTGAATGATTGCAGCTAAGCCAAGCCAATATATCCTCGCCTCTCGCAACAAGTGACACCACGGTAAATAAATTGCACCCAAATCTTTGTTCATTGCAGTATCTGCACGACAGCATGGACCTCTGCCAAACAAAGGTAGTCTTCTTCTCAACATCAGTATGCTTCACAGGCTATATTTATAGACTTGAGGTTGTAACGACGAAATTTCTTTCAAACGAGCTGAATCAGATGGTTCGATACTCACGAACGAATACCATTGGTAGAAAGCAAAATCAAAACTGATCACTGAAGTCTTACAATCGCTACACGGCCTACGCAAAGAGGTTTCTGCAGTGCTCATATCGATAAATCGAAGCTGATTATAGAAGACTCGCATAGAGTACTGCATTGATAAATGTCGCAATCCACGAGAAGCAAAATATAATGAGAGGAAAGGGAAGTTCCGAATAAACGAGCACCTTTCAACATATTCGTTTAATTATGTTCTTAATTGGCTAGTTCTTCTTTTCAACATTTAAAACTGACTAAATATATCTGTGGATTAATTTGTTCCAGATGCAATTATCACATAACTAATTAAGCTGATGTATCGTTTGTGGTAAATAGTCGAACATAAAAGTTCCATTAAGGATACGTGAAGAAGAAAGCAACCTTACCATATTGTAGTGAGTGCCTTTTATTCTGTTTTGCTGAAAAGATGTGATGATGTCCATTAATTGAACATTATTTGAATTTATCCCTTAAATAGTTATTCATCTATTTGTCTGTGTGGAAGTTAAATATGTTGAGCATAAAATTAGTGCGTACAAATCATACCCGTGCGCACTAATCCGCTTAAATTTTACTGACTCTGAAAAGTGACAGATTTAGTATTTCCCGTACAAGATAAGATACTATTTACATTCATACACAGGTACTTCAATTTCGCAATAAAGCCTATACCTAGCCATCACTATAAACAGTCTGCAAGCACGTTTGCGCCTCCTTGTACCGTTGGGAGCGACAGCCGGGAGTCACCTGATTCACGGTGTATTCAATTCCGAGCTGAAACATTCGATGATTTTGGCATTTTTAAATCATTATTATTTATTGCACTCTGTTGTCATCAGTCGTCACTGTTCTTATCGCTTTTCATTGGGTGCCAATAAGCAGCTTTCATTTCAATTTTTTGTCCATGTTTACGAATAGGCGTTTACGTAATAGGGAACTCAGTCGCGACCGAAAGTCCGTAACGCTCAGTGGTGTGAGTATGGAAGATACCATTAGACTGGATAAAAAGTAATGCTCAAGATAAATTCAGTGCGATATACGATTTCTGCTAAGATTATTCATATTTCAAATCTGTATTAATTAAACGAATGCTGAAAAATATTTTTCTCTGACAGAAGACAGTACAGGCTCAAAAATCAAGTGATTAAGTCACCGCACATTAAAAAGAAATTGTGTCTTACGTTCAGTCTGTTCACGTCCAACCACAACTGTTTACCGAAAGGGAATATTATTGACAGTAGGTGCAAGCAGGTGGGAGGACAGAAACTGAGCTTCAATAAAATTGAAAAAAAAAGTAATTGTTCATTGATTTAAAAATAAATTTACAATCTAACACCAACTATCAACTTTTTAAAACCTACCCAAAAAATCCATACTTAATTCCAGAAGTACGAAAAATTCGTATTTCAGTAAATAAATACGTGCATTTTTAAAATCCTTCATTTGTAGAAAGATACTTTTTATTCAACTGACGTTGTCGGTCCTAGTCACGATTCATGTGTAACCGGCGGGTTAGGCTGAAAAAGGATGTAAGCGAAATCGCACAATCCTGGAGACTGATTGAAAACATTCATATAACTGAAATAACTGTCAGAGACTTGTCAGCTGGTTGTCCAAATGTTCAAATGTGTGTGAAATCTTATGGGACTTAACTGCTAAGGTCATCGGTCCCTAAGCTTAGACACTACTTAAGCAAAATTATCCTAAGGACAAGCATATACACCCATGCCCGAGTGAGGACTCGCACCTCCGCCAGGACCAGCCGCACAGTCATGACTGCAGCGAATTAGACAGCTCGGCTAATCGCGCGCCGCTCAGCTGGTTGCTTTACAGTAAGCGAAACCACTCAGACTCGAAGAGTGAGTGAAAACATTCATATACGGGTGTCTGGCGTGACTGCAGATACTAGTTTAGTTGTGTTGTTTCATTCGACTGAAAATCGCAACTGAACGACAACCGATCGAGTAGCCAATCGGTTGTTCAAACCAGTAATTTGTCCCATCACTGGACTGAGTCGATTTTTTTCATTCTGTTGTTCCCACCACTAGCGTCTGCGCGTCTGCCACTGCTGAGCAAGGCAATTAGTGCTTGTCCTCTGTGTCCGCAAGACCATCGATTTTGCTACATCGCTAGAAAAAGATATTATTCCAACGTGATGTATTCAAATGGCTCTAAGCACTATGGGACTTAACATCTCAGGTCATCAGTCCCCTAGACTTAGAACTACTTAAACCTAACTAACCTAAGGACATCACACACATCCATGCCTGAGGCAGGATTCGAACCTGCGACCGGAGCAGCAGCGCGGTTCTGGACTGAAGTGCCTAGAACCACTCGGCCACATGGGCCGGCACGGGATGTATTCTAAAACACTTCGTTCTGCTCCATTAGTCTGGGGCCTGGTCCATTTTCAAGTACATCTACAGCATATGGGGCGTGTCCGACACTAGTAATGTGGAATAAAGTATTGAAGCACCGTAGAATAATCTTTTTCCTCAAATTTTCGAGGCTGTGGTACCCTCCAAGAAGATAACGATAGGGAGTGTTAGGAAATAAATTGATTTGTTTTTTAACCAATACAGGAGGAAGGACAGCATCTTTTTTTTTTATCTGTTCAGTGCAGATCTATGTCAGCTACAGTGTAGCTATTTTCAGTGCAGTTATATCCATGTCGTGATGACTCATCGTAAATACAATCGCACTTGATACTACACTGCCTTTAAGATAACGAACAGTAATGACAACAAAGTACCACATGCGGTTTTATTTACTATAACTCATCATGGCTTGGATATATTTGCACTGAATGTAGGTACATAGTAGCTGAAATAGATCTGCAGTAAACGGAATAAAAAAAATTACGACCCATGCTGCTTCCTTATTGAAACAAACCTGGAGCCATTTTTAATGAAGTGGCACAAAAGACCTGTCACATTAGGGAATGCATGAGGATAGGACAGTACATTGCAAGGTAATCATATCCTCGGACACCTCAGATATCACCGCACATTTTAACAATATGCTTTTCTTTTGTTGAAAAGTATCGTAAAAAACGGAATCGTTTACAAAAGTATTACGCATGTCAGACTATTCCATGATAAACATATAAAAAGAATCATCCGATTTAAAAAAAATCATAACTATTATGTTATTTAAGTTATGTGGGTGAACAACGTACTGTTGGAAAGATCAGACTCTCAAGTTTTACATGGTTCGCGAGAGGTAGCAGCAGTGTGCACCCACTTCAGTTCTAATAAAAATATTGTTGGAACAACAGAAAGCATTTAGTTTTCTTAGTTTTGCCCAGAACGGATCAGTAATAACTGTTCAGCATCACTTTCGTACCAGTATGGGGTGGATCCTCCTACACCACAGAGCATTAGACGATGGCATGAACAATTCTGAGGAACAGGTTGTTTGTGTAAAGGCAAATCGCCGGGTCGCCCCGAGTGTCTGACAAAGACGTCGAACGCATCCGCCATAGTTTCACAAAGAGTCCGCATAAATCTGTTCGCCGTGTAGCTTCACAGCTCAGCATGCCCCGATGACCTTGTGGCATGTATTGCGTCGACGTTTATACATGGAACCATAGAAAATTCAGCTACTGCAAGCTCTTCGTGAAGGTGACAAACAACAACATGTGGAGTTCTGTAATTTCGTTGTTGGAAAGATGGAAGATGACAGATTTCTACCACGTTTAGTGTTTGGTGACGAGGCCTTTAATTATCAGACCTGTCTGTATGTGATTAGTTCTTGTGGGGGTTTGCAAAAGAATCTATTTATATGCCTCCGTTATCAATAACAATGAATGAACTGAGACATCACGTAACAGCAACTGTGGAACCCGTAACACAAAACATGCTCGCGTTAGTGTGGGAACCATTGGAATACCGCACTGATATATGCCGTGCATCTCAAGGAGGCATATTGAACACCTATGAAAAGGTATGAAATAAAATTTTTGGAGTTTCTCATTCATCAAAAAACAAAATTCATTGTATATGTTTATTAGTTTCAGAAATATACACGTGCAAAATCTGATGATTCTTTTTGATACAGCCAGTATATTGTTACTTTCAACCCTTGCGTCGTGTTAACGTGATTGAAGTATGACTGGCAGATAGGGACACTGTGCGAGAGAGACGCCAGCGTTGCATTCCAAGAGTGGCGAAGGTTAGAAAGGCAGAGAGGAGAGCAAAGTGGCACGCGGGCACAGTCGAGAGTATGTGGGAAGTTCTCATAAAAATTAACGATTTTAAAAATCATGTTCGGAGCACAAGAAAAGTGTGAGTGTCAGGGATGAATAATAGGCAAATTACTGTGTTCATTTCAGTGTTCTCTCAAGCGTCTACTACAGTGGTCAAAATAAATTTTGCATGTTGCTGAAACTTTAACATTGAACGCTGTGATCAAGAAATAAGTTATGATAGCAATGCACTGGTTTATTTATAATGTAATTCTAGCGAAAACAGTCCATCTTTCTACCTTGACGGTATAGTATGTGCACTCTAGGGCAGCCGTGTCACCTGTAAACATTTCAGTACTTATCCTGTGTGTCATTACTAGAGTTGTGTTGGACCAGTATAGTTCAGAGAACAATAACGTCCGATCAGATGCTCCGTGTTCCTTCGGTGCAGTAGGGAATGAGACGGGGTCAACGTCGCAGCGAATGTCGCTGTGAGTCAAAGCATTGTCTCAAGAATTTGGTTCAAGCTTCTGAGGACAGGATCAGTTGAGGAGCATCACATAAGCGGCCGCGGAAGAAAAACAACAGGTGTGCAGGACGGAATCTGCTTTTAACAGAAAGCAGAAAACATCAACACAATGCTTCACGTGTACTGGGGCAGTTCCAAACAGGTACAGGATCACAGGAGTCAACACAAGCGATACGAAACAGACTCCATGAGCAGGGATTACGTGCCAGAAGACCTCTCAAGGCTGTATCCCCTAAATCCGGTTCTGAGAAGGGCTCGTGTCGGAAGGGCACGAAACCACTATTTGTGAGCTAGGCAGCGCTCTTTTCTAATGAGGCTCGTATCAGTCTCCACCTGACAATACTGATACTCGTGTGAGGAGGCAACGAAGACAACGTTTACGCCCTAACTGTATCAGAGACCGCCACGCTTATCAAGGCATTCATTCATGTTTTTGAGTGAAATCATGCCTGGCCGCAGGGCACCTCTTCTGCTAATATACGGGAGGATGACTGGCATGAAGTAGCAGAAGGACATCCTTGCACGCCCGTACGTACATACATACATACATTAATGTTTGATCCATAGATCATGAATACGACATTTCGTAATGATGTGGAACGTTTCACTTTCACATAGGTTTTCTTTACACAAAATAAATAATTAATTAATTTCTTTAACGTATCTAAGAATTCATCTATTGAATAGAAGGAGTTGTCATTCAGAAATTCTTTTAATTTACTTTTAAATGTTGGTTGGCTATCTGTCAGACTTTTAATACTATTTGGCAAACGACCAAAGATTTTTGTGGCAGCATAATTCACCCCTTTCTGTGCCAAAGTGAGATTTAATCCAGAATAGTGAATATCATCCTTTCTTCTAGTGGTGTAGCTATGCACTTCGCTGTTATTTTTGGATTGGGATGGTTTATTAATGACAAATGTCATAAGTGAATGTATGTCTTACGAAGTACTGTGAATATCCCGAGTACCTTAAATAAATGTCTGCAACGTGATCTTGGATGTGCTCCAGCTATTATTCTGATTACACGCTTTTGTGCAATGAATACTTTCTCTCTTAATGACGAATTGCCCCAAAAGATGATGCCATATGAAAGCAGTGAATGAAAATAGGCATAGTAGGCTAATTTACTGACATGTTTATCACCAAAATTTGCAATAACCCTAATAGCATAAGTAGCTGAACCTAGCGGTTTCAGAAGATTATTGATGTGAACCTCCCCCCCCCCCCCCAAGTGGAGCATACAATCAGTAGAATGGAGTAACCACAATTTTTTGCAGATCTCAACTACGTTGAAAATGCATGAGCCATGCTAAAACAAGCGGTGTGTAATCGTCCTTTCCCACCACAGACCTTACAGGGCACCATTGATGCCGCTGTCGAGGAATCGGACAATATCCCACGGGCTTATACGGACAGTTTTTAAGCAGTATCTTCAATTAAGAACAAATGGTTCGTAAACAATGTCTCATGCAAGACGAAAATAAAAAGAAACTGAAGTGTTTCCAGTGGAATCGTTTGTAAGGCTTTTTTGTGTGTTAATCAAGTGGAAATGAGTTTATCTTCTTTGCCTACATCTACATCTACATGGACACTCTGCAAATCACATTTAAGTTCCTGGCGGAGGGTTCATCGAACCACCTTCACAATAATTCATAATTCTCTATTATTCCAAATTCGTACAGCGCCCGGAAGAAAACGAACACCTGTATGTATCTGTGCGAGCTCTGATTTCCCTTATTTCATTATGATAACCGTTTCTCCCAATGTACGTCGGCGTAAACGAAATATTTCCGCATTCGGAGGAGAAAGTTGCGGATTGAAATTTCGTGAGAGGGTGCCACGGCAACGTAAAACACCTTTGTTTTTATGATGCCCGTCGCAAATCCTGTATCATTTCTTGACACTCTGTCCCCTATTTCGCGGTAGCACGGTAGCACAAGAAGTGCTGCTCTTCTTTGAAATGTCTCTATATACTCCATCAATCCCACCTGGTAAGGTTCAATTTGTTCGTAATTGTAATTTGTAGGTATTTAGTTCAATTTACGGCCTTTAGATTTGACTGATTTATCGTGTAACCGAAGTTTAACGGACCCTTTCAACACTCATGTGGATAAACTCACACTTTCCGTTATTTAGCGTCAATTGCCAATTTTTGCACCATACAAATATCTTTTCCAAATCCTTTTGCAATTTTTTTTTTATCTTCTGATGACTTTAGTAGTCGATAAACGACAGCATCATCTGCATACAACCTAAGACGGCTGCTCAGATTGTCTACTAAATAATTTATGTAGATAAGTAACAGCAAAGGGCCTGTAACGCTACCGTGGAGAACGCCAGAAATCACTTCTGTTTTACTCGATGACTTTCAGTCAATTACTACGAAATGTGCTCTCTCTATTCGGAAATCACGAATTCATTCACACAACTGAGACGATATTCCACAAGCACGCAATTTCACTACAAACAGCTTGATTAGAATAGTTTCAAAAGCCTTCTGGAAATCTAGAAATATGGAATCAATTTAAAATCCCTTGTCAGTAGCACTCAACACTTCATGTGAGTAAAGAGCTAGTTGTGTTTCACGAAAACGATGTTTTCTAAATCCGCTTTGAATGCATGTCAATAGACAGTTCTATTCGAGGCAATTCATAATGTTCGAACGCGATATGTGTTCCAAAATCCTGCTGCATATTGACGTTAATGATATGATTCCGTAATTTAGTGGATTACTCCTACTACCTTTCTTGAATATTAGTGTGACCTGTGCAACTTTCCAGTATTGACAGTAAAGCAATATGCAACACTTATTTTGATCACTGTATAATTGACATAGATGGTGCAGGCGATAATAGTTCTGACCATTAAAAGTTCACGCGAAAAATCTAAGTGAATAATAATAACTCATTACTCAAAAACGAATACAACTGTGGTCTTCTTGTTTGTAATCATCTTTCCACAAATATCACGACAAAACTTTACAATGGTGTTACGATGATGGGAGCGAAGCTCTCAATCAGGATTCGCCGTGAAGATAAAGATAAAGCAGGGCACATTACCGGCAGCCGCCTGAAATTATCTCTTCAGCAGTAGAGGACAGACCAAAGTACACGTTCATCATGACAAACGAGAATAATGAGACTCAGTTTTCAAGAACAGACTTTCCATACCGCAGTTTCTGTTACTAATATAACGGGATCAGATTGAGACAAAACAATCCGTTGTTCAGCACGAGGGGAAATGACAGTTTCATGCTTGTAAACAATTCAAAAAGCCGATAAGATATAGCACGGCCCGTGTTGTTCAGGTTCTGCAATATTGTATTTATCCACCGACACCGGGCAAGTGTCTTTCAGTTAAAGTGTCTCCGATGTACGAAAATGTACATAATGGACGTGCGGGTGCTGAACGTAGACACACGGTTGACGATATACAGACGTTTAGGTCTGCGCGGGAGTCTTGCTAGGATAGTCTGGTCGTAAGGCGGCCGCTCGCGATAAGCGGGAAATCTGTATTCGAGTGCGTGTCCGCCACGGATTCACTCTGTCATCATTCCATTACACGGCTGAAGGTGGTGTATATTCGCAACAGAGAATACATCTCATTTAAAAAAAGGCATCACTGCACTGCAGACTAAATATAGTAGGGCAATTTACTTGCGCTTGGCTTTTGGCATTATAATGAAATCAGCAATCTAATTTCAGTACAATTAAACATACATACACTATGAGTTCAAAAGTATTCGGACACCCAGCTGAAAATGACTCAAATATTCGTAGCGTCCTTCATCGGTAATCTGGAATTTAGTATGGTGTAGGCTCATCATTTGCCTTCACAGCTTCCACTCTCGCAGGCATACGTTCAGTCATGTGCTGGAAGGTTTCTTCGGAAATGGCTGTCCATCCTTTACGGAGTGCTGCGCTGAGGAGAGGTATCGATGTCGGTCGGTGAGGCCTGGCACGAAGTCGGCGTTCCAAACCGCCCAAAGGCGTTCTATAGGCTTCAGGTCAAGACTCTGTGCAGGCCAGTCCATTACAGGGATGTTATTGTCGTGTAACCACTCAGCCACAGGCCGTGCATTATGAACAGTTGCTCGATCGTGTTGAAAGATACAATCGCCATCGCCGAATTGCTTTTCAATAGTGGGAAGCAAGAAGGTGGTTAAAATATCAGTGTAGGCCTGTGCTGTGATAGTGCCACGCAAAACATCAACGGGTGCAATCCCCCTCCATAAAAAACACGACCACACCATAACACTACCGCCTCTTAATTTTACTGTTGACACTACACACGCTGGCAGATAACGTTCACAGGGCATTCGCCATACCTGCACTCTGCCATCGGATCGCCACATCGTGTACCGTGATTCGACACTCCACGCAACGTTTTTCCACTGTTCAATCGGCCAATGTTTACGCTCCTTACACCAAGGGAGGCGTCGCTTGGCATTTACTGGAGTGATGTGTGGCTTATCAGCAGCCGCTCGACCATGAAATCCAAATTTTCTCACCTGCGGCCTAACTATCATACTACTTGCAGTGGATCCTGATGCAGTTTGTAATTCGCGTGTGATGATCCGGATATGTGTCTGCCTATTACACATTACGACCCTCTTCAATTGTCGGCGGTCTCTGTCAGTCAACAGACAAGGTCGGCCTGTACGCTTTTGTGCTGTATGTGTCCCTTCACATTTCCACTTCACTATCACATCGGAAACAGTGGACCTAGGGATGTTTTAGGAGTGTGAAAATCTCGCGTACAGACGTCTGACACATGTGACACCCAACCACCTGACCACGTTCGAAGTCCGTGAGTTCCGCGAATCGCCCCAATCTGCTCTGTTACGATGTCTAATGACTACTGAGGTCACTGATATGGAGTACCTGGCAGTAGGTGGCAGCACAATGCACCTAATATGAAAAACGTATGTGTTTTGGGGTGTCCGGATACTTTTGATCACACAATGTAGCTTTCTGTGGTAGATTCACATTCAATAGCCGCTGTCGAACTTTACCCCATCAGCCCAAAACGCTCCGAGAGTGGATAAATAAAATAATAGGGATAAATTAATATGGTGGTTTTTACGCTTCTAGCATTCCGCATATTCTCCCCTCTCCTCCCCCTCCCCCCCCCCCCCTCCTTGACTAAACGCACAGAACGTTCATATAACCATGTGAAACTATAAGAAAAGTCCTTCTTTGGGATGTTATTCAACCCACGCGTCACATTGGCTTTAATGTTTGTTATACTGTCAAAGCAATGAAATTTCGTGTGAATTTCTGCACCTTGTCGTTTTGCAGTAGGTTCGTATTGCCCACACTCAGCATCGTCACCTGCGATTTTTTTTTTCAGAAAATAATTGCCTGCGTTTTGAATTATAATCAGGTCGCGGTAGTAGCCCACGCATGGTTTTTTATGGTTCGGAGTCTAAGTATGTGGCACATCTCTGCAGACTCTTTTCTCTTCTGCAAAGTTTTCTGGAGAGTGTCTTGAACACTTTATTAAGAGTTGTTGCTCCATTGCGATTTGTGAGACAACAATGTTGACTCACTACAGTCGCACGTCTCCTACTTACCACTCTTTATCTTCTTCTTCTTCTTGTTCCGCGTTTATCTCGCTGAGGTTGGCATAGCTATGAACGGATTTTGCATGGTAAGTTGAAGGGGTGGTCGGATACCTCTCCTGTCGCCACCTCGTTAAATCGCGGGACGGAAAATCAGTGTCTCAGCTGTTCGCCGGAAGTGTTATTTATGTGAAAATGAGCGATAGTTTTCTTACTATCTGCAAATCATGTAAGTGAGGCAGGAGTTGGATACCATCACGGTATTCACCCAGTGGGGTGTAGGAAACCACCTAAAAACCACATCCAGGCTCGCTGGCACACTGACCCTCATCGTTAATCCTCCGGGTGGACTGGACCCGGGCCGGCGCACCTCCTCGTCCCAAAAGCAGCGCTTTAACACGCGCGTCAATGCAGGCATAACACTGCCTACTCATAACTGACTGGTCGGATACACGTCTGTTGTTTATAGTTGTTAGTTAAGATGCCGCAATAGTCACTGCCCTAGCATCGCCTGTAATACCGAAATGAAATCACTCTCAGAACTTCTTGGACAGACGGTATAAAGTATCTGCTCCATCGTTTCGACGGCCTTTTTATTGGTAACACGGCGTGTCACGTTCCCAGCCGATAAATGGTATAATATCTTCCTTTAAGGCGGGTTCTGGCGCTGTCACATCAACTTGCTTCGTGCTCTTGCGAAATAAACATGGCTGTGTCACATTTTGGTTTCACCAGTGACGAAAAAGAGTTCTGTAATTCGTTTTTTGTGAAGTGAAGGTGTATCGGGATTTGAAATCCATAGTAGATTTCAAAAAGGTGTTTTACGACGGAAAATTGTTTACCAGTCGACTGAGCAATTCAGAAGTGACCGAACAGGCCCGAAGGACGAGGGAAGAGCAGGCGTCCAGTGACATCCACTACTGATGCCTACTCTGAGCAAGCCCGTGACATGATTCTCAATAACTGACGAATGACTGTTGACGAAATGGCAAACCAAATACACATTACTCACGGTTCTGGATATGAAATCATGCGTAAAAGGCTCAGTTTCCGTTAAGACTGTGCAAGGTGGATTCCAAAGCAACTCAGCACAAGCGCAATCGTGCACGAACCTGTCAGCAGCTACTGCACCGTCACGCTAATGATGGTGAATACGCTTTTCAAGGTGTTGGAGTACCCTAATACAGTCCTGATCTCACCCTATCTGACTTCCATCTGATTGGCAGTTTAAGAGGCCGTAGATTCACTTCCTATCAAGACGTGAAGAAGTACTGCATATGTGGCCTGCTGCTCAAACGGAAACCTTTTATCTGAGGTTGTTGGAAAGCTTGTGCAACAACGGATCAAGTGCACTAAAAAGCTGGATGACTGTGGTGTAAATTGATTTCACTGTAAATTTAGTACTGCTTTTCTAATAAGTAAGAAAGATGTTGCGCACTTACCCTCGTATGACTTCATACTGACACACGGTAGCGTACAGCAGATTGTGAATATTATAAAGTTTATAAAATATGTGGTCCAGTAGCCACTATGAATTAACACACAAAGGCATTATAGACATTGTACAAAATGCGTGTTTGACCATCAGCTGTTTTTATTTTTAAACCGAAATCTCAACCGTTTTCAGTCATGGGCCATCTTCACAGATACTATCCAAAGTGCAGATAATTGTATGTAGTATACAGGAAATGTTAACAGTTCTTTTTCAAAGAAGTGCAGAATATACATAAACACTAACAAAGTTAAAATGGTTTAAGCCATTAGATAACATTTCTCATTACTAAAATAATATGTAGAGCATGTCATGAATATCAATACAAGACGCAAAACCTTTAGAAGCAAACAAACTAAGTGTACACAGAGCGTTACCGAAGAGTAGATCAGAACTATAACTATTACATTGTACAAAATATTGAGAAGTTGGTCAAAGACATTTAAAATGTGTTTTCGTTATATGGTATAAAAATATCTCGATGATAAGCTACTTGCCAATGTAGAGGACTGGACTCGCTTTGGTGAACATCTTTGGTACAGTTTCGTATGAAAACAGAAAACGAAGTTGCTATCTCCAAACAAAAAATAACATTCATGTTACAACACAAGGTAGAAAACATTATAAACCCTAATGTTGCACACTATCATATTCGTTGCATACACTTGATAAAATGTATATAAACAAACGTCAATTATATCATAAACGTAATGGAAATCGCATCTGAAGCATTAAAACAAGCTAAAATACAGTGTTCAGGAATGGGTTACTCAGCAGTCATATGCATTTGTTTGCTTTTATACGTTTTATCAAATGTATGCAATGAATATGATAGCGTGTAATATAAGGTTTTATAGTGTTTTCTACCTTGTATTGTAAGATCGATGTTATTCTTTGTTTGGAGATACCAACTTCGTTTTCTGTTTTCATACGAAACTGTACCAAAGATGTTTTCCAAAACGACTCCAGTCCTCTATATCAGCAAGTAACTTGTCATCGAAGTATTTTTATACCATATAACGAAAATGCATTTTAAAGATCTTTGACCAACTCCTCAATATTTTGTACAATGCAATACTTACAGTCCTGATCTTCTCTACAGTAACGCTCTGTGTACACTTATTATGTTTGCTTCTAAAAGTCCTGTGTAGTATATTAATATTCATGGCATGCTTTACACGTTATTTAAGTAATGACAAACGTTATGTAATGGCTTAAACCATTTTAACCTTGTAGGTATTCACGTATATTTTGCGCTTCTTTAAAAAAGAACTGTGGACATTTCCTGTATACTACATATAATTATTTGTATCTTTGGATAGTATCCATGAAGGACCATGACTGATGCCGGTTGATATTTGGGTTCAAAAATAAAAACAGCTCTTGGTCATATATGCATTTATACATTACTTGACGGCAGTTGAGAGTCACCTCACAATGATATTTATTGCAGACACTGGCTGTGAGCGAGCATTGATTTAAATCAATGAGGAAAGTTGAAAATTTGTGCCAAACCGGGATTCGAACCTAGGTTTCCTGCGCAATAGGCAAATGCAGTGAGAATTTTTTTTCCTTACTCGTGGCGTTTGGTCTGGGTGGACGTCATATGATATCCGTTCAAGTTGATCGTTGATTCCTTTACTCAGAAGGCAACCAACCCTGTGACTGAACATGCTGAGCTACCATAGCGGCGTCCACTGGGCCGGCCGCAGTCAGGAGTCCTCCGCACTGCACGGACTACTCTAGTACGCCTCCCGTCAGACTCGTATTCTCATGTTATCCACACACTACTAATGTAGTGCTCATTGCCCATGAATACTCGTGGCAATTTGGCGATTCCCGTAAGAGTTCGAGCCTGCGCTGCATCTGAAATGCAGAGATCATAGGCCGTGCTCGCCTTAATTGTGTATCTGTGCTGTCTGTTCTTTCGGACATGATGGACACCAGGCTCGAACTGTTACAGGAACTGGCGAATTGATGCGAGTAATAAGGATAATAGGCAATGGGCACTGCATTAGTAGTGTGTGGGTAAGTTGAGATTTTGAGTCTGACGGGAGGCGTGCTGGAGTATTCTGTACAGTTGCAATGATCACTGCTTCCGGATGGAGCAGTGGTCAGCACATTTGCCTTGTAAACAGGAGACTAACGTTCGTATTCTCCTCCAGCATAAATTTTCATCTTTCCCCCTTCATTTAAATCAATGCTGGCTCGCAGCCAGTGTGTGTAAATCGTTCGTGTCTTTACAAAGTTTAGACCTGAAGTTGTTCATGATTCGTCAGTTCAACTTGAACCAGTGTTACCCATATAAATCTACAATAAGCTTCCTAAAGTTTTTTTCTCAACCTTCATTTGACGGTCTGAACCTGTAGCATACAAAGTAAAAATACATCAAAATTAATTGTATCTTACACTCAAATCTATCAAATGACAATAACAAACCGGTGAAAAGACTGAAACAGGCGAAACGTGATAAAGTAGGACACCAATGATTAATTTTATAAGAACAGGACAACCGAAAGCTTGTTAAGCACAGTTCGTACACGTTCATATACACATTTAGTTTGTATTTCTCGCCTACACACTCATGCTTTGAATAGCGTCTGTAGCTTCTTATAACATCTATAAATTCTGAAACCTGTCAGTCATATCATGTCTGCGGTACACTTTTACTACCTACTGCGTCCTAATATTAGTGCGAAAGGGCTCCTTTTGGAGATGACGAACGAGAACCGTGAACTACTCAGCTATGCAATGCATTATGAAAGCAGCGACTCCTGCATCCGCGACGTAATTGCAGTCTATTGTTTCCTTAACGGATCTCCTTAATGAGTGACGTGACAATAAATCACGGTTAATAACGCCGTCACGCGTGTTAGGAAGAGCAGCAACTGACCCGCTGTCACATACGTAACGCCCACTCTCCTTCACCCTCACTAGCACAATCAGAGTTTTGCGTTCTTCATACTCTTCTGCCACATGGAGGACACACTTCAGGCAGAAGCGGAACTTTGCGGCAAGGTGACCTCGCCTGTCCACCCAGTCATGTCGAGGATACCGTTAGTGTCATTCTGTCTTTAGAACATACTGCATTTCTACAATTTGTGTCAGGTTTTTTTATCACTAGTATGGCGATACGCTTCCACAGAAATTTATCCGTGAGGGACAAGAATCTAAAATTGCCATCTTTTACATAAATGAGGTGTTCAGTTAAGAGGCGTTTCATGCCACAAGAACTAAGTTTACAGGTGACACAGAAAACTTATTGTACTCCATAGAATTGATGGTTATCCATGGTGTATGAGAATTCTGTAACGAATAAAATTCTGTACTATAGATTTCAAGGGAGGGGGAAAGAGATCTTCGCACTCCCCCCCTCCCCACCACCAACAATCACCCCTTGCAGACGCCTATAGGTGCAACTAAACTGACGAAATCAGTCGTTCGAAGTCTTCCGACGACACGCCATAAAAATGTTCAAACTACCCATCACTTTTTCTCCGGTCATCCCAGCTCTGACTGCTTTGATGTGTCCCACCACGAATTCCTCGCCTGCGCCGACGTCTTCATCTCAGAGAAGCATTCGTACCTAATACCCTCAATTATTTGTTGGATATATTCCAATATCTGACCTCCCCTACGGATTTTAGTCTCTACGGGTTCCTTTAGTATCGCGAATGTTATTCCCTGATATTGTAATACATGTCCTATTGGAAGGGGTTTCTTTCTACAAAATGATGATTAGGGACCCTAGGCGGGTCAGCCAAATGTCCGGGGGTTTTAACAAGAATGCTTTTACTTGTTCACTTTGCCTACTGGATCGGGTCGTTGGCTCTGGTTGAAGGCCTGTTATGAGACCCAACCTGTTAATTAAAACTGCCCCTTCACTAATTTTGATTAATATTTAATAACTAAATAGTGTTCAGGGAACTGATCACTACTAAACAAACAACGATAGCATTGAACATCAGTCTTCCTAACATCAGACTGAACATGACGTACTTTTATAAGTGATAAAATTAATCTAGTAATGGCAATGGCCCTTAAATTCCAAAACTAACTCTTAAGATCGGATAACGTATCTGTACTTGTTATTTTCTACTCTCTCTCCTTGTCAGACGGCATAAAATACGTCAGACAAACCTACTGCAATTAACAAATTCTCAATAAGAGCGTGGCTGGAAAACTGAGCTCTGGTAATCACAGGCGTGCGTAATATCGGATTAAATGCCAAAACTGAGCATCACGTTACAAAATGCAGCATCGTGGACAGGTCAGCAAGCTGTCGATGGTGTCTGCGTCGTCGAGGAGCCTCAATTGCAACAAAAATGAATTTATTTTCGCGAACAGGCTTCCTGTTCGTAAACTCCTATTCAAAAGCTAATTCTGCTTTCTTTCCAATCATCTCGCAATCGTTAAGACGGGACTCACCAGCCCAAAGGCGGAATCCAGTAACGTCTTTAATAAAGTGTGGCTCAAGGAAATTGCTCTGCTCCTGTCTGCTTCCTGTGAGACAGTATTCCCAACCGTAATTAGCGGAATCAGCCTGTCTCTAACAGTAAAACATGACAGTACCCCTAACTGAATACTAGTTTCAGTTGCAGCTGGCAGACTTATTCAAAGTTCTGCTCAGCACACTGAAAGGAATTTACTCCCCTACAGCAGAGCCGAAAGCACGACGTCCGCTCGCTACAGGAGCTAAGACGCTTCTCCTCGATAACAGCTCCAAAAGCTTCCCTCTGCAAAAAACAACACCCGCACGCTATTTTTTGAGCTGGCCAATCCCGTGGCTCTAGACCAGCACAGTTCGCTCCCACTATTGTTTTCTGGCTTCTTCCAGCCAATTAAAACATTCTGCGCCTTACTGCGCCTAGAATGTTCAGGAACAAACTGAAACTCCGTTCAAAATTGAACCCACCAATCGTGTCTCTCTGTTCGCCCTCGCGGGGAAAAGGTCATTGCACCAGCTTAACCACGTATCTTAGAAAGCCCCAGAAAACGTCAAGATTCGTGGGAAGGCTCCCTTAGGCGTCAGCTCATCTCGACATAGTGGTGTCGGCGTAACGTCCAGCGCCAACGAGGTACCGTCCCTCGAAGGCCTGCCTCTGTTGTCCGCGCAATGGGTGCCTACCTGCTCCGGCGGCACGTCTCCCCCAGTGGGACGCTTTCGCATGCCGACTCGTAATGGTCGGTTGTAAACTTCCGCACCCTCTGCCCTGCCTTTGAGCAGTGCCACTCGTCCGCTCCAGCCAAACTCCGTGAAAATATCACCTGAATCCCGACTTCATGCAACATGCGAATTTCTTAAAGTTAATATGCGTCTTATGCCGTCTGATACTCCCTATATTAATTTCAATCGGCTGATTGCCTGATAAATAACATAATAACCGATACCTAACTCGTCTTTGCAACAATTATTATATTACAAAAAATGGTTCAAATGGCTCTGAGCACTATGGGTCTTAACATCTGTGGTCATCAGTCCCCTAGAACTTAGAACTACTTAAACCTAACTAACCTAAGGATATCACACACACCCATGCCCGAGGCAGGATTCGAACCTGCGACCGTAGCAACAGCGCTGTTCCGGACTAGAGCGCCTAGAACCGCATGACCACAACGGCCGGCTATTATATTACAGTAAGGTGCAAAATACTGCTACCTTACACTATCATCATGTCCCTTGTTCTTGTCAGTTCTTGCCGTATGTTCCGCTCCTTGCTGATTCTTGTCATTTCTTATACCACCAGCCCATTTAATTTCCAGTATCCTTCTGTAGCACCAAATCTCAAATGCTTCGATTCTCTTCATTCCGGTCTTTCGACAATCCATGATTCACTTCCATGCTCCAAACGCACAGGATCAGAAATTTCTTCCTCAAATTAAGGCCTATGTTTGATACTGGTAGGCTTCTTTCGGCCATGAACGCCTTTTCTGCATGTCCTAGTCCGCTTTTTGTTTACTCCTTGCTTACTCCATCTTGTATTTTACTTCCAAGATAGCAGAATTCCTTCACCTCTTCTACTTCTTGGATCCCAATTTTCGTGGTAAATTTCTCATTAATCTCATATTTGATACTCTTCATTAATTTCGTCTTTCTTCATTTTTCAGTCAGTCCACACTCTGTGCTCAGTAGACTTCAATCCTTTCAGCAGGTCTGTCAGTCTTCCCCACAGTCACTAAGGATAGCAATGTCGATAATGAACCTTATCACTGATATCCTACCGAGCACTACTGATTTATTAGTCACTTAAAGATTATTTCCGCCATATATCTTTCGACTCAGGACTTGCATCACCGACTAACAAAGTCTGCGTTCCTCCGCCTTCAGTCAATGAACAACTATTAAAATAACACAAATTTTCACAGCTTCGGGTTCCATTTTTACTGACACACAGGAACCGTAGTGGGCTTCTACCGACAGCCTCTTCCATTCCGCTCAGTTCTGTACCGTTCTGCGCTGCTCTTCGCAGTGCGTTTGTGTGCGCCGCGCACAACAAAGAAAAGGAGGTCCGTCGCACCGCAACGCATCCGGTGTGAACTGGAAACCGCGCTGCTCGTCAAAGGACATGGTTCCTTCATGCGTGCCCAATTTTGACGGGAGTTCTCACTATCCTGCCTTAGGAGACGTAAGTATACCGACAAGAGGCATGTAAATTAATTGACATTTTGTCTCAAAAAGAGTTTCGAGTGGAGTTATCAGAAAATAGAAAACGTAACAGATGTGTACAGAGGAGAACCGGATTGGTGGAATCCCAAATACAATAACTACTACACAAAAAATAGTAAAAATGGTGCAGATCGCTTTCCTCAGTAAAATACTGTTCAATGTAATTCTGAACCACTGTCCTGCCACCTTTAATTCTGAACCACTGTCCTGCCACCTTTCACCGCTTTGTTCTCCGGGTCAGTTCGCCCAGTCACCCCTTGAGGGAGGACATTATGTGCTTCCCTATCCATATTGTTGCCCTTTGTAGGAATCTGTTAATAAATTTAACTGCTAAGTTGTGCTGGTAATAAAAGAAATTCTAAATACAAAATATGTATCTTTTCAGTGCATCATTAAGAGTCCTGTGCACTTCAGGAGAGATGCAGCAAACATTTAAATGAAACCGAAAACCGCAGTGTTATTTCTATCCTCTCGCTCGAACATACTACATTTCTATTAACTAATGTCACATTTCTTTATGTTCAGTGATGGGTTTCCGCAGAAATGTATGGAGGAGGGAGAGAAGGAGGAGAGAATGGAGGGGGTGCGTCAGCTTCGAGATGTGTCATGCAACAAGATCTGAATTTTATAGGCGACACAAAAACTTTATATGCCATAAAACTGACGATATGCTATACAATAATTCTACAGGTATTAAAAAAATATCGAATACTTTGAGAGGTGGTAGTACCCATCGAAACACGAAAAAGAAGTCCAGTAAACTAGGGTCCGGAAATGTATACATTATGAGATAAGTCCAAAAAATATAGGTACTACACGTGTTTACAGGAGGTGTTCAACGCGTCGTCCATTTATAACAATGCACCCCTCTGCCCTCTGGCGTATGACGCACCCTTTGAAGTATACCTGGCTGTTGTTGTACCTGCTGGCACGCATTGAAGACGCGACCCTGCAGTGTCCGCTCATAGTTGATTGGCGTGGCGTAGACGAATTCCGGCAAGTGTCCCCATAACGAAAAGCCTAGCCAACCAATCCAACGGTCCTTAAATGTCTGCGTCAGATGTTCGCGCACATTGAGCCGAAAGTGTGCTGGTGCGCCATCATCCATGAACAACATCCGTATTCGTTGCTGGAATGACACAGCCTCCAGCAGGGTAGGCAATACATTAATGAGAAAGTCCAGATAATACCTCCCCATTTAACCTTTGTGGCAGCACGTATGGCCCTATTAATCTGTCGCCAGTTACGCCTGTCCGTACGATGATTGAGAATCGATCTTGATGCCCTTTTTCCTGAATTATTTGGGGATTTACATCAGCCCATACATGCTGGTTACGAAAATTCTCAACATCATCTCTTGTGAATCCTGCCTCATCGGTAAATAAAATCTTGGATCTGAACAGTGGATCTGCGGCACACTTCTGCAACAGCCACTGACAGAACCGCCGTCTGCCATGATTATCCTGTGGCCTCAGTAGCTGAACGCGCTGTAGATGATATGGGTGCAGAAATTGTTCATAACGTACCCCCACCCACTTCCTCCCTCCCCCAAATAAGAGAGTGAGACACGCCCTCTGCTGCTGCTAATCGTCGCACACTGGTCTCAGCAGTTTCTTCCACCGAACGTAGCATACGCTCCTACATGTCAGGCGTGAGGACTGTGCGGAATCTTCCACTGTCAGTCTTCCGAGGTGCAAGGGTACCTGCGTCCCTCAGACGGTGGCAAAGTCTGCAAACAGCTTATCAGAGGGCACCATGCGCTGTGGATATTTTTTCAACACAGAGGGCACGGTCTCCCTTGCTACGTCCATTTGCTAAACGATAGCAGAATGTCATATTCGCCATTCGACTTGTCGAATAGTAGGCTTCCATTGCTAACAATTGGTGGAAGAGAGAAAATGTAAATGTACTATACCATTTGTAAGTACAAACTGCGCAATAACAGTAAACACTTAACTGATGATGATGATGTTTGGTTTGTGGGGCGCACAACTGAGCGGTTATCAGCGCCCGTACAAATTCCCAACCTATACTCAGCCCAATTTCGCCACTTTCATGAATGATGATGATGATGGTGAAATGACGAGGACAACACAAACACCCAGTCCCCGGACGGAGAAAATCCCAAACCCTGCCGGGGATCGAACGCCGGACCCCGTGATCCACAGGCAGCAACACTAGCCACTAGACCTCGAGCTGCGGACAACACGTAAGTTAATCCGCGTTTGGAAGAGATAAAACACCACAATACGTATCCAGGGTTGACAGTACTGTACAATGAGGCACACAAACACGACCAAAACTAACGTACCCTACAACATTAATCGAACCACTGAGTAGAGTACTGTGAGTAAGACATCATAATACCCTGCCGACAAATCTGAGGAAGCGTCAGTGCGACGACTGTGCTAATATCCCCATTCAAGCGTCGCGCAGCCTTTTCTACAAACACGTGTTTATTTTGGAAAATATACATTTCCGGGCCCATATTTATTATACTTATTTTTCTTGAGTGAGATTTTCACTCTGCAGCGGAGTGTGCGCTGATGTGAAACTTCCTGGCAGATTAAAACTGTGTGCCCGACCGAGACTCGAACTCGGGACCTTTGCCTTTCGCGGGCAAGTGCTCTACCAACTGAGCTACCGAAGCACGACTCACGGCCGGTACTCACAGCTTTACTTCTGCCAGTATCTCGCCTCCTACCTTAAAAACTTTACAGAAGCTCTCCTACAAACCTTGCAGAACTGCAAGGTTTGCAGGAGACCTTCTGTAAAGTTTGGAAGGTAGGAGGCGAGATACTGGCAGAAGTAAAGCTGTGAGTACCGGCCGTGAGTCGTGCTTCGGTAGCTCAGTTGGTAGAGCACTTGCCCGCGAAAGGCAAAGGTCCCGAGTTCGAGTCTCGGTCGGGCACACAGTTTTAATCTGCCAGGAAGTTTCTTATTTTTCTTGTTTCGGTTAGTATTTTCACCTCTCAAAGTATTCGACACTTACTTTTGAACAGCCTGTATTATGAATAAGAATTTGATACCCCAGATTTCAGAAGATGTAGAGGTAGGTTGCACGCTCCACTCCCCTCTCCCCCCCCCCCCCCTCACATGCAGTTGCCCTGACCTAATACCACTGGAAGTTATGACGTCTCATCATGTGTCTTATTATTCTATCCCTTCTTGTCAATGTTTAGCACATGTTTCTCTAGTCTCCGTTTCTGTAAGGAGAACCTCATCATTTCTTAGCTTTTCAGTTCACCTAATTTAAAATATTTTTCAATAGCACCACTTTTGAAACGCTTCGATTCGCTTCTTTTGCAGTTTCCCCACTGTCCATGATTCTCTCTCCCGCTCTCTCTCTCTCTTTCTCTAACCATTTAATCGATTCCTATTCTCCGTGGCCTCTTGAGTTAAAGCACGACACTTTCCTCTGTCCTGACCTCTCTCTCTAAGAGTGTCAAGGTTGGGATCCATTACTTCTGTGATAGCGTCCACTATTTTCATACTACGCCGCCCTCTTCTCCTTGTGACTTCGACCTTCCCCAATAGTAAGGCCCTTTCCAGCGATTCATGTCTTCTCATGACGTATCCAAAGTAAGGCAGTTTTTGGTTCAGTATCAGAACGTCCAGAGAGTAATCTGGTTTTATTTGCTGTAATAGTGACCTCTCTGTGGTCCATGGAACTTTAACGAGTTTCCTCCAACGCCACAATTCAAAAGAGTCTATTGCAAGCCGTTCAGCCTTTTCTGTGGTCCAGGTCTCAATCTGTACATCACAACTGGAAAGACCGTAGTCCTAACTACAAGGATTTTTGTCGTTGAAGTTATATATCCATTCCTTAAAACATTTTAGAGGTTATACATTGCTTTCTTACCAAGTAACAAACGTCTTGATTTCGTGGCTGTAGTCAACATCAATAGAACGTTGGGGGGCGAGATAATTGAACAGAGTAACTAGCTATATTGCTTCTACTCTTACATGCCATAAGTGATAGGTGCCATAATTTTCGTTTTGTTGATGTTCAGTTTTAAGCCAGCCTTTGCGCTTTCTTTTTACTCCAGCCGTTGTACTTCCTTGTTTCACCTTCAGTAAGAGGATATTCAGCTCTTCTTCATCAGGATTCCCAGTTACATATCTAAGGTTATTTGCATAATATGATTCCAAAAGGACTTTACTGCTTTATTTACACATAAAATTTCGTTGAGACGACCTAGACACGTTGATAAGGTGCCATCTTGTAGCAGTGTACTTCACGTTTCATTCGCTTAATGTTGTAGTACCGAATTTTCCCACTAGGAACTACAGAAAGTTGAAAATCATGTGGTTAAAGTGTGGTCCTACATTGTACTCCTGGAAACAGAATTTCGCTGCAACTTGATGTATCATTCGTCATAACAGGTCTCCAGGTCGCCCACGAGTTTCCGAGTCCGTCGTTCAGCGAATGAGACAGAATTTTGTTCAACCATTTTTGTGCATAAAAATTATGTCGGACTGCGAAGTATGAGACATTGCTTCCTCACATAGTTTCTAGCGAAGAATCAACATTTCAAATCAGTTAAAGTGATCTGAATTTCTAGGATGAAAACTGCAGTATTTCCCTATAACGTGACACCTCTAAAACTTGTATAAGCCACCTCAATGAAATCTATATGTAAGTCAGTCAGCAGCAGCCGGCCGAGACACAAGCAGCCACAAGAAAGTAACCGATTTTGTGAGATTTTACGAGTTCCTAACCAGGATCTAATCGTATAATTTCATCTGTGCGCTTTGGTAGTTTAGCTTCTTGACTTTCTGCGTGTTTAGTTAGTATTTAATAGGCACAGTTCTCGCGTTTTCGTTTGCGTCGGAAAGTAAACCGATTTGGTGACATACACTATGTGATCAAAAGTATCCGGACACCCCCATAAGCATACGTTTTTCATAATAGGTGCATTGTGCTGCCAGGTACTCCATATCAACGACATCAGTAGTCATTAGATATCGTGAGAGAGCAGAAAGGGGCGGAACTCACGGGCTTTGAACATGGTCAGGTGATTGGGTGTCACTTGTGTCATACGTCTGTATGCGATATTTCCACACTCCTAAACATTCCTAGGTCCACTGTTTCAGATGTGATAGTGAAGTAGAAACGTGAACGGACACGTACAGCACAAAAGCGTACAGGCCGACCTTGTGTGTTGACTGACAGAGACCGCCGACAGTTTAAGAGGGTCGTAATGTGTAATAGGCAGACATCTATCATCAGGATCCACTGCTAGAACTATGACAGTTAGGTGGGAGGTGAGAAAACTTTGATTTCTTGGTCGAGCAGCTGCTCATAAGCCACACGTCACGCCGGTAAATGCCATACGACGCCTCGCTTGGTGTAAGGAGCGTGAACATTGGACGATTGAACAGTGGAAAAATGTTGTGTGGAGTGACAAAACACGGTACACAATGTGGTGATCCGATGGCAGAGTGTGGGTAAGGATAATGCCCTGTGAACGTTATCTGCCAGCGTGCGTAGTGCCATCAGTAAAATTCGGAGGCGGCGAGGTTATGGTGTAGTCGTGTTTTTCATGGAGGGGGCTTGCACCCGTTGTTGTTTTGCTTGGCACTATCACAGCACAGGTGGACACTGATGATTTAACCACCTTCTTGCTTCCCACTACGGAAGAGCAATTCGGGGATGGCGATTGCATCTTTCAACACGATCGAGCACCTGTTCATATTGCACGGCCTGTAGCGGAGTGGTTACACGATAATAACATCCCTGTAATGTACGGCCGACCGCTGTGGCCGAGCGGCTCTAGGCGCTTCAGTCTGGAACTGCGCGACCGCTACGGTCGCAGTTTGGAATCCTGCCTCGGGCATGGATGTGTATGATGTCCTTAGGTTAGTTAGGTTTAAGTAGCTCTAAGTTCTAGGGGAGTGATGACCTCAGATGTTAAGTCGCATAGTGCTCAGAGCCATTTGAACCTTTTTTTGTAATGGACTGGCCTGCACAGAGTCCTCACCTGAATCCTATAGAACACCTTTGGGATGTTTTGGACCGCTGACTTCGTGCCAGGCCTCGCCGACCGACATCGATACCTCTCCTCAGTGCAGCACTCCGTGAAAAATGGGCTGCCACTCCCCAAGAAACCTTCTTGCACCTGATTGAACGTTTGCCTGTGAGAGTGAAGGCTGCAATCAAGGCTAAGGGCGGGCCAATACCATATTGAATTCCAGCATTATCGATGAAGGGCGTCACGAACTTGTAAGTCATTTTCAGCCAAGTGTCCGTATACTTTTGATCACATAGTGTATTAGAAGTTCCTAATCAGAAGCGAATTATTTAGTCTCATCTGAGTACTTTGGTAGTCCAGTTTTTTGAATATCTGCCCGTTAATCTAATTTAATGGACACTGTTTTTGCGTTTTCCTCCATGTCCACAGTAGAGGTCTGTAGCATATGTCGATTGTCCTTGTTTGTCTGTGTATTTTAATTTTCCATGATCTTTAGGTCTGATAGGGCCTGTGATGGCTGTGTGCGAGCCAAGTTGGTGACACGTCGCTCTGAGCTTCAGGCTGTGATGGTTTCGGTTACACAGCTTGAAGCTGCAGTGGATGAGAATCACTGCTGTGAGCTGACTGTGTGGATCCAATAGACGTCCAGCACGTCTGAGTGCGCCAATCGGCCCGCACTGGTGATCAGCCCAATTACTGCTCCCACTGAGGTTGACTACTCACCCGTGGTCGAGTGAGAGGTCGCGCTGGGGCGTGGCAGGCGACGAATGACTTCCCAGGGGGCCACACATACGGCCTGCCAGTTTAGTTGGGACAAACAGGTTACATGTGTTGTCTGTGACTGACATTGTCCCTCAGCCAGACGCAGTCGCCTGTTCTGTTTCAGAGAGAACGTCTCAGCCTGAAAGATGCGCCGAAATCACAGAGGGTGGGTTTATTGATAGTTGGGTGCTCCAGTGTTAGGCGCATCATGAGGCCCCTTAGGAACGTGGCTGCCAAGAAGGGGATGAAAGCCAATGTGAACTCTGTGTGCATGCCGGGTGGAGTCATTCCAGACATGGAATGCCATGAAGAGCACAGGGTGCAGCCAACTGCAGGTGGTGGCTCATGTCGGTATCAATGATGTGTGTCACTTTGGATCAGAAGAGATTCTCCCCGGTTGCCATCAGCTAAGAGAAGTGGTAAAGGTTGCCACTCTCGCTTGCGAGATGAAAGCAGAGCTGACCATTTGCAGCATAGTCGACAGGACCCATTGCGGACCTCTGGTACAGAGCTGAGAAAAGCGTCTCAGTCAGAGGCTTAGACGGTTCTGCGACTGTGTAGGCTGTAGATTCCTCGACTGACGCCATAGGGTAGTTGGGTTTCTGGACCAGCTGAACAGGTCAGGAGTCCACTACACGCAGGAGGCGGCTACACGGGTAACAGGGGCTGTGTGGGTTGGACGGGGCGGTTTTTCAGGCTAGAAGGTCTTGGGAAAACACAAAAAGGGCTACAATCACAAACGGAGCAGGCTGATCACACGAAGAACGTAGATACAGGAACCATCGCTGTAACAGTTGTAAATTGTCGTAGCTGTGTTGAGAAAGTACCAGAGTTCCAAGCGCTAATAGAAAGTACTGATGCTCAAATCCTTATGGGCGGTGAAAGCTGGCTAAAGCCAGAGATACGTTTAGCCGAAATTTTTGCAAAGAACCTAACAGAGTTCCGAAAGGATAGGCCAAACACAGTTGGCGGTGGCGTGTTTTTTGCTGTTAGAAGTAGCTTATCTTGTAGCGAATTTGAAGTACACAGTTCCTGTGTGTTAGTATGGGCAGAGGTCATCCTTGGCAATCGGAATAAAATAATAATTCGACGCTTTTACCGACCTCCTAACTCAGATGGTACAATTGCTGAAAGATTCAAAGAAAATATGAGCTTAATTTCTACTAGCTCTTTACTCACACGAAAAATTTCCAAAAGGCTTTTAACACTGTACCACACAAGCGGCTTGTAAAGTAGTGTCGTCTCATCAATGTGACTGGATTCGTGATTTCCTGTCAGGAAGGTCGCAGTTCGTAGTAACTGACAGAAGGTCATCAAGTAAATCAGAAGTGATTTCTGGCGTTCCCCTAGGTAGTGTTATATACCCTTTGCTGTTCATTATCTATATAAATGATTTAGGAGACATCCTGAGCAGCCATCTTAGGTTCAATGCAGATGATGCTGTTGTTTATCGACTAGTAAACTCATCAGAAGATCAAAACAAACAGCAAAACTATTCAGAGAAGATTTTTGTATGGTGCAAAAATTGGCAATTGACCCTAAATAGTGAAAAGTGTGAGGTCATCCATATGTGTGTTAAAAGGGAAAGAACACATAGAAAATGTTGTGGGGAAGCCGAACCAAAGATTGCGTTTTGTTGGCAGAACACTTAGAAAATGTAACAGCTACTAAAGAGACCGTCTACACTATGCTTGTCCGTCCTCTTATGGAGAACTGCTGCGCAGTCTGGGATCTTTACCGGACAGTACTAAAGGAGTACATCGAGAAAGTTCAAAGAAGAGCAGCACGTACTGTATTATCGCGAAATAGGGAAGAGAGTGTCACAGACATAATGCATGATTTTGGATGGACACCATTTTTTCTCACGAAATTTCAATCACCAACTTCCTCCTCCGAATTCGAAAATATTTTGTTGACACCGATCTAAATAGGGGGTAATGATGATCTTAATAAAATGAGGGATTTCAGAGTTCGCATAGAAACATATAGGTGTTCGTTTTCCCGCGCGCTGTTCGAGAGTTGAATAATAGAGAATTATTGTGAAGGTGGTTCAATGAATCCTCTGGCAGACGATTGTGATTTGCACAGTATCCATGTAGATATAGATGTAGATAAGTGGAGTTGTAAAGTCCTTTTACAATCATCCTATATTTATTCCAGCTTCTTCATCTAGCTTAGTATTTACCATAATGTGCTCTGCTAACAGATCGATTAAACAAAGTGACAATGCGCAACATTGCCCCACTCCTTTCTGAACCTTGATCCGTTTATTTGCACCATGTATGTTTCCCACCGTGGCTTCTTGGTCAGTGCATAAATACTGTATGAGATAAATGAGGTAGTACCCATAATTCATTGCGTTGGACAGAGTCAAAGGCTTTAGCATAATAAATAAAGCAGAGATACGTATATTTCTGGAATTCCTTTGCCTTCTCCATAATCATTCTCTGGTCCATCTTCCTTTACGAAATCCAGCTTGTTCTTTAGGTAGCTCTCAGTCTATACTTTGGCGATTGACTGTTGATGACTGGAAGCATGTCGCTCGGTCGAACGAGTCTCGTTTCAAATTGTATCGATCGGATGTACGTGTACGGATATGGAGACAACCTAGTGAATCTATGGACCCTGCATGTCAGCAGGGATTGTTCAAGCTGGTGGAGGCTCTGTAACGGTGTTGAAGTGATATAGGACCCCTGATACGTCTAGTTACGACCATGACTGGTGACACGCACAAAAGCATCCTGTCTGATCACCCTCATCCATTCATGTCCATTGTGCATTACGACGGACTTGGGCAATTCCACCAGGACAATGCGACACATACAGAGTTGCTACGGAATGGTTCTGGGAACAATCTTGTAAGTTTAAACACTTCTGCTGGCCACCAAACTCCCTAGACATGAACTTTATTGAACATATCTGCGATGCTTTGCAACCTGATATTCAGAATCGAACTCCACCCCCTCGTACTCTTACTGATTTATAAACAGTCCTGCAGGATTCATGGTGTCGGTTCCCTCCAGCACTACTTCAGACATCAGGAGTCCGTGCCAAGTCGTTTTGCGGGGCCATAAACGATACTAGGCACGTGTACCAGTTTCTTTGTCTCTTCAGTGAACATCTTCTACATATTTTGCCAATCTTTCCTTAATGCTCTCTGTCCCTCTTACATCCTTACCATTTATATCTTTTATGATTACAATTTTCACCTGGAATTTTCCTTTGATATCTCTATTTATCTTGTAACGGTCCCTGAGTTCCCCGTTCAGTTACTCCGTTCAAGTTCTTTACAGTCTTCATGTAAGAAGACTCTTGTCTCTTCTAGCTATTTTCCGAAACTCTGAATTTAATTCAAACATTCCTGATCCATCCTCTTTGATCTTTGATTTCTTTCGTTCTTCTTGAGTTTACAGTGCCCCAGTCGATAACCATTGATTTTTTTTTCTTTGGACCGTTTTTCTCCGCTGCTTCTTTGACAGCATAAGCTACTTCCGTCTACAGCTCTTGTGGATATTTGTCTTCCAACTCCAGTGCATTAAATCTGTTTCTGGCATCTACTGTGTAATCAGAAGGCACGTTCTTAAGATCGTATCTGTAAGACAGAATAGCTTCGCCAAATTTCTTCAATTTCGGAATGTTGCAATTAAGAGCTTCTGATCTGTTCCGCAATAGTCCGAGGTCTTTTTGTAGTTGACCGACTAGCACTTCCACAAACGGCTACAAAATATGTAATCCGTTTGATTCCGGTACTGGCCATCTGGCGATGTCCAGGTATACTAGCGTCGTTTGGGTAGCTAGAACAGGGTGCTGCTAAGTACTGCTAATAACCAGCGAATTGCCTTGATAGAAATCTAGGAATCTCTGTCCCACTTCATTTGTTGTACGAAGACTTCTTTTTACACCATTTACAACTTGATTTCCCTCCTTGGCTTTCCAATGTTCAACCTTGAAGGTGACATCCATTTTCTTGGTATCAATAGCAGTAATGCTTGCAAATTTTTATAGAACTGGTCAGTAACGTCCTCTTCAGCTTTGTTGTTTGACATGTAAACTTGAACAACTGTGACATTAAAAGGCTGACCTTGAAATCAGATAGACATCATTCTGTCATTTCTATAGTTGCACCCATTACAGCTTTTCTTATTCTTATTGTGAAGGATATTCCGTTTCTTCTGTTCTTTTCTTTTCCAGAGAAGTATACCATACAGTCATCCGAAGCAAACTCTCCCATACCAGTCCACCTCATTTCACTTATTGCCAATATCTCGATGCCATTCTTCTCCATTTATCTTTTGACTACATGGATCTTAATTACACTTCACGCTCCTAAACAATACTTCTGCTTGTAAAACTGTACTCTTTGAGACCCTTTTCTCAATCTGCACTGCAATATCCTCCGTACACCCCGGATCGCTCGCGTTGTGATTCTCACATCTTTGACGTCCCGAAGAAAGGCATGTGTAGACGTCGGTTTCAGTCGGACAGGAAAGTGCAAGAGTGGGACCATTCCATGTTCCCATTGTGGCGGGTGTTCGGTTTTCAATTGACTGCGCCTTATTCCTCCCCAAGAGGAGATACTTGCACGTGAAGCCTTCTGCACATCCTGATACTTCCATCTCATATTTTATTATTTTTATTTATTTATTTATTAGCTGAGAGATTCTGCGTTGCTTGGTATTTATTTATGGTTGTGTCCGAGACTTCACATGTGTGGAATTTACTTTTGACTTATAGAGATTCTTTGTATACTACGTCTGAAGTAGTATGATTGGCGACATGAACCAAGAGCTTATTTCCCTCACAAACGCGGGAGAGAGACACGTAGAACTGATCCTGCAAAAAGCAGCCGACACCAAGATCTTCTCCCGCAACACGCAGCGTCTCACCTTGGGTTTAGTTTATGGTCGCGGCATAACATAAGCTTACCGGGAATTATACACGTTTAAAGTTAAGTCGTAAATTATTAGGAATAAGTGGGCTTCAGGATATAAAACCTCGCTCGCTTTAGCCACTTTCCATCAATATTTCCATTGCAATGACATCACATTGGGAACTTAAAGCCTCTATAAAGTTAAAGGTTCTGAGGAGGGAGATAATTCATGATGCTCTCGGTCAAAGTTACGTTGCACCACACTTTCAGTAGCTTTCAGTAGGAGTTTCCAAAGGGTGAGTTGAAGTCTGATATTCTCGGATTGCAGCAATTCTTGGCTCTCGATCTTTATTGGATTGTTGACACCACGTGGTCCTCTGTTGTTTAGCCTCTCTAGTGTATTCAGAAAGGCTGTACCATTTTCTAGGCTTATGCAAAACGAAATCAAAATTCAATGGTTAGGAGCACGAATAACAAAGCAAACTTAGTAAATTCATTTTTCCTAGCAAAGAATATAAAGAAAATTTATCGAAAGAAACAAAGTAATGTCGCTAGCTTTTTAAAATTACTAAGCGGTTCTAAGGCTTCCATTCAGTTCCTTGTTGACCAGTCTGGTATCGTAGTCGAAGATAGCAAAACGAAAGTTTAAGCTTTAAATTTCAGGTTCAAGAAATCGTTCACACAGCAGAATCGTATAAACATACCGTCATTTGACAATCGGACAGATTCCCGTATGGGCGACATAGTAAAAAGCATATCTGGCTTAGAGAAACAACTGAAAGATTGGAAATCAAATAAGTCACCAGGTCCGATTGGAAGCTAGTTCGATTTTACTAAGAGTACTCTATGGCCTTGGCCCCGTACCTAGATTGAGATTTATCGTGAATCTCTCGCTCAGTGCAAAGTCCCAAGCGACTGGAAAAAGCGCAGAAGACTCAAGTACATAAGAAAGGTAAAAGAACGGACCCGTAAAATTACGAACCAACATCCCTAACTTCAGTTTGCTGCAGAATCCTTGAACACATTCTCATTTCGAACATGATAAACTTTCTTGAGACTCAGAAGCTTACGTGCGCGAATCAGCTTTTCTTTTAATTTGTAGATTTCAGAAAAGCATTTGACACGATGCCCCACTGCAGGCTGTTAACGGAGGTTCGAGCATATGGAAAAAGTTCACAGATCTGTGAGTGGCTAGAAGACTTCTCAAATAATAGAGCCCAGTATGCCGCCCTCGACCGCGAGTGTTCCCCAGAGATAAAGGTATCGTCGGTGGTGCCCCAGGGAAGTGTGATATGATCGCTGTTTTCTCTACATTCATGAATGATTTGGCTGACAGGATGGGCAGCAATCGTTAGTTGTTTGCTGATGATGCCGTGGTGTATGGTAAGGTGTCGACGTTGAGTGACCGTATGAAGACAAAAGACGACTTAGACAAAATTTTTAGTTTATGTGGTGAATGGCAGCTAGCTCTAAATTTGCGAAAATGTAAGTTAATGCGGTTGAATAGGAATGAACAAACCAGTAATGTTCGGATGAAGTGTTACTAGCGTTCTGATTGATATAGTCAAGCCGTTTAAATATTTGAGCATAAGGTGGCAAAGCGATATGAGGTGGAATGAGCATGTGAGAACTGGGCAGCGAATTGTCGACTTCCGTTTATTGGAAGAATTTTGGGAAAGGGTGGTTCACCTGTAAAGGATTCCACATATAGGACGCTGGTGCGACCCATTCTTGAGTACTGCTCGAGAGTTTGGGACCCTTACCAGGTCGGATTGAAGGGAGATATCGAAACAGTTTAGAGGCGGCCTTCTAGGTTGATAACCGGTAGGTTCGAACAACACATAAGCGTTACGGAGATGCTTCGGGAACTCAAATGTGAATCCCTGGAAGGAAGGCGATGTTCTTTGTGAGAAACACTACTGAGAAAATTTAGAGAACCGGCATTTGAAGCGGACCGCCGAATAATTCTGTTGCCACCAACACGCCTTGCGCATAAGAACCACGAAGATACGATACGAGAAATTAGGGCTCATACGGAGACATACATACGGTCTTTATCCCACACTTTGTTTGCGAGTGGAACAGGAAAGGAAATGAGATGTAGTGGCTCAGAGTTCCCTCCGCCACGCACCGGACGGTCGCTTGCAGAGTATCTATGTAGATGTAGATGTAGATATATAGATAATGAACTGTCTATACGGCATAAATAATTCAGTTTGTATAGAACTCTCAAAATGCGAGTCATTTTGTTGTTATTCGTCTTTGACGGCTGGAGCGTTGTCGATCCACGCTGATAGCGCCTGCAGGGGCGAGAACGATGGGTCAATAGCGGTTTTGGAGTTACAAAATGAGGCCAGCTGAGTTAAAATTTGGGGACAGAGTCGTGGGAAGTGGAAAGTTATAAGTTAAGATAGGGAGTATTTAAGCATTCATGTCGTGGACTATACTATTTTGTTTATAAAGGTTAACTAGAAGCCGTGAATTGGAGACCGTATGTGACTTCAGTGATTTGAGTAAGTATCCATTTTCATCGTGGACAGGGGTACGTGGAATAGTTCATAGGTGATATTGCTATGTTTGTAATCAGATTCCCTGCGTGAACAAACTGTGGATTCTTTGAAATAAGTTATTTGTGAATGATGTCAGTGTGATTCAGAAGGACATGGCTTGTCATATTCTATTGCCTGTAAATCAATAAATTAAGTCAATGGATGCCATCTTTTATTTCAGAGGATATTTGTCATAATTATTAATCCTTTCAGGTAGTTAATTACAGGCTCGTCATGAGCAGTAACCATACTGTTTCATCATTTGCCGGGCGTGATATGTCTATAAGTTGTCGCCTTGCAGCTCCATGAAACGTAACAGCGTCGTATCCTTTGGCCACATGATTAATGACTCACAGCTTCAGTCAGTCACGTCATAAAATATTCGTAACAGTGTGTAGAGACATGAAGTGTAGCCGTCACATAGCCCCAGTTATGGGTAAACCAAATGGCAGACTAAGATTCAGGCACCGGCAGTCGTGACCGCAGCGCACCAACCGAAACCAGGCCGTGGTTCATCGGTAAATCCCTTGCCAACTCAGCAGCGTCAGCAGACACAGCTTCCCCAGCCGGCGCTTACGCGTGCCGAGAAGAGGAACGTCACGCGGTCTCTCGCCGTGTTATCGACGACCTACTAGTTACATCATGCCAGGACACTGACACCGTTCCAGACGTTTTGACGCGGCCTCGATATATGTGCCTTGCACAACTACCAGCGCCTGTAAATGAGATTTAAATGACCAGGACCAGCCAGTTAGAAGTCGTCACAGCCGAGCCGTCCAATGACGCACAGCATGTGCCAGTCGTCGCCGCATCTATTACACTGCCATAGCTGGGCCGCGAACCATCGACCACAGCCTGAGAGTCCACTGCAAAAACACAGTCGACGCCTCGCTGCAGAGCCGCTACCCACCACCATCCAAGGGCACGTCCACACCGACGTTCTGGGCAATGAGGATCGCCTTTCGTCGTTTGCAGTCCGTCTGTTTCAGATATGCTAAGCATGTCTGTTCGTGTCCGTCAATAAAATGTTCTATCAAGTGATAGGCTTCCTTCTCAGCCCGCTCCATCGCCAGAACCACTCCCCACTCCTACCCTGCAGTAACACACGCCCTCGTTACAACTGGTAGGATAGTCTACTGGAAGATGCAGTTTCTCCACAAAACAGACTGCATATGAATCATATGTACAGCCCATACTTGAGTGGTGCACTAATGTACGACATCAATGATACTGTTGTGGTCTTGACCCCCTTGTTCGTCTTTGATGCAGCTGTCTACGCCACTGTACCCTGTGCAAGTCTCTTCATCTCTAAGTAACTACTGCAACTTACATTCATTTGAACCTGCTTACTGTAATCATTCTCTGGTCTCCCTCAAGAATTTTTATCCCCCCACACTTCAATCCAATATCAAACTAACAATACCTTGACGTGTCAGAGTGTGTTCCATCAACCGATCCCTTCCTTTAGTCACGTTTTCCTATAAGTTTCTTTTCTACCGATTTCGATTGAGCGCATCTTCTTTAGTTACACGAGCTACACATCTAATTTTCGGAATTCTTCTATAGCACCTGTACTCTCTTTGTCTAAACTGCTAATCGTTTAGGTTGCGCTTTTGTTCAAGATAAGTAGCTTCAGAAAAGTGTTCCTAACACTTAAATTCATATTCAGTGTTAATAAATTCCTCTTTTTCAGAAATGGTTTTCTTGCTGTTAGCTAGTCTGCATTTTATGTCCTCTCTACTTCGCCCATCATCAGTTATTTCCCTGCCCAAATAGCAAAACTTATCTACCACCTTTAGCTAGTGTAATTCCTTCAGCACCGCGTAATTTAATTACACTACATTCCATTACCCTTCAATCACTTTTGCTGGTGTTCAGTCTATAACCTCTTTTCAAGACTGTATCCATTCCGTTCTACTGCTATTCCAAAACCTTTTCTGTCTCCGACGCAATTATAATATCGTCGGATGACATCATTGGTTTTAAACCTTCTCCATCGACTTTAATTTCTTATACAAACTTTTCTGCTTCCTCACTGTACAGAGTGAATAACATCGAAGATAGGCTACAATCCTGTCTCACTCCCTTCTCAGTTACTGATTCCAGTATGTCCTTCACCTCTCATAACTGCATTCTATCTGTTCAAGCTCTACATAAACTTTCGTTCCTTGTATTTTATCCCTACTACCTCAAAAATTTCGAAGAGTGTATTTCAGTAATCATTGTCAAAAGCTTTCTCTAAGTCTACAAATACTGTAAACGTAACTTTGCTTTCTTTAACATTTCTCCTGAGATGAGTTGTAGAGTCAATATTGCCTCGGAAATCAAACGGATCTTTATCGACGTTGGCTTCTACCGGTTTTTCCATTTCTCTTTAAATGATTCGAATCATATCTGGAAACCAGTAATTGTCAAACAGATAGTTCAGCAATATTCACAGCTTTCAGCACGTGCTTTCTTTGGAATGGGAATTATTCTTGAAGTCTGAGTGTATTTCGCCCGTCTCATAAATCTAGCACATCAGGTGAAATAGTTTATCAAGTCAAGGTAACAGGGGACATAGACGCAGTAAATCTGACGAGAACCTGCTTAAAAAGCTCGGCGAACGATCTTTCGGGGCATAAAATGAGAATATACTTCAACTACCTGCGCATTTATCCCTCAGAAATAATATGGACATAGTAGGCAAACAACAGTTCGCACATAGGTGTACAAGTAGTCATTCTTCCTACGTTACCTGATAAAGTATGATGAAATGTCACTCACTTCATATTAATTTGCAGAACTTAGATGTATACGTATATCTTATTAAATCAGTAAGCTGAGGTATTTAGTATGGCTATAACAATCTAGTGTAACTTTCTGAATCTTGTTCTAAAATAGGAACTACACCAACCGTGTGGTAAATCACATATCCCCCAAAAAAATCTTAATTTATCTGATAGAATGTTCATTATTTGCTGATTTAAAGTATATTGCGAGCCCAGTCGTTCCTCGACACGAAACTAACGGGAGTGCTTACCACTAATTAGTGACAATTGTTTTTAATATGATAAAGAAGACATAGTTCTATTGAAGACATCAGGTCTGCATGAACTGTACGGACTAGCCTTGTCAGCACCTGAGCGTACTCTGATTCTGTGAAAAGATTGATTGACACGTCGTTTCGGGAATATTCGCAATGATAGTTGAGGAGATTCACCTGGCTCCTCCAGAGTTCATTTCGTTTTTGTTACGTAATTGAGAAGTTCTAAAACATAAAGAGATACTATGCCGTAATCTGCGGAATAAGCAAACAACTGACTTAACACGAGATACGACCGACAGATATTGCGGTACGTGATGTATATAGACGATCCGGATGTCCTGGACTCAAACATCTTCTTTGACTAATTCAGTGAGTCAGGAGGATAAATGAAAGGCCACGTGTCGTGAGCCGCGCCCTATTTTCCTCTACCTGTCAGTCACGAGCAAGGCGAACATAGGCCATGTTACGCAAAGACTGGAGCCATCAGTCGAGTTATGATGCTTCCTGGACGCATTCTGACCTTAACTACGTCATACACTGCCGGAAATTCAGAGTGAACCTTCATATTTTTTTAGGATTTATTTCATGACGACGCAGGATCTGATTGGTAAACAAATGACTCATCTCTGTCGGCAATGAATTAAAATGGTCAGAAATATTTCCATCGAAACTACGAGAACGGAAAGGAGCACCTCAAAAAACTCCAAGGTAAGTTTTATCCTATTTCTTCCGAGCACATGTGAATTAAGCCTGGTTTAACAGGCCCCCACCTTTTTAAAGTAAGCTGTAAATAACTCTATTACGTCAGTCCGGGTAAAAACTGTAAAAGTAAACTTCTTTAATTGTATCTTAATGAATGGAATAATTTAATGACTATGTCACCTTCTGCCACCTTTTTTTGCATTTTTACACCCTTTCTTATAATTTCTATTAGTTTTCATCATCTCTGCCAAATTCAAGGAGAGGTGGTAGTGAGGCAGATTGAGGACTAACTGGCAATATTTGTTAGCACGTCCGTTGCAACCAAGGAAAACCTGGCAAAATCTTGGTCAGAACCGATGGACTGGAATAATTTTGATTTTATTTCTGGAACAAAACGACACAGACTAAATATTTTGAAGCCCAGTGCATTCTAAAATGTAATTCCATTCGTGCAAAGAATAAAATCGATGATTTTCTCGACACGTGTTGTGTACCTAGGTCATGAGACGGCAGGAGGAATTCGTTTTATTTTTGAAACACATTAAACAGTGCGTTATAGATTTTTTAAGCAAGAAACTACATAATATAATGGTTTACAAGAACATGTGTGATCTTTTTCCTGGCGCTGTGTATTGATACTTCTGTAATTTTCTTTAAGTTTTTATTGTACGAGGTGTGATCAAAACATGCCGTGAATGGACTTCTTTAGCAGCAACTGCTGATGCTACAACCATTTGATGTAATTTGTCCGATAGCCTGATCCGCTGAAACAATCAGTGTCTAATTGGAACACATTCTGACTTGTCAGTCAGCGTCCAGAGACGCTAGAGTGGGTTCATGTTTACCGTGTCTGTCGTGCGTTTGAATACCGAACATCGCGTGAACATCAAGTTCCGTTTCAATTTGCAGAAAAGTGCTACAGAAACACATGAAATGCTGAATTTTGTGTATGGCGATGGTGCTACAGCTCTGAGGACTATTTATAAGTGGCACGAGCGATTTAAAAGCGAAAATGAGTCAGTAGAAGACGAGCAACTTTCGGGAGAACATTAACCGTGAAAACAGAAGACAAAGCGCAAAAAAAAGTGGCAACAATAGTTCCTTCAAACGGACGAACAAAATATTCGAGAGCTTACCGAAGAACTTAACGTCTACGGGTCCGTCCAAAGCATTTCAACCAATAATTTGCAAGTGAGACGAAAGAGTGCAAAATTTGTTCCTAGATTTTTGAGTGATGGACAAAAGGAAAATCGTGCACAATTTCGCACGAAGTTGAAGGATCGTCTTCATTTAGAATCGGACTTCATGTCCAAAATTGTAACTGGAGAAGAAACTTGGATCTATACGTATCACCCTGAGACGAAAATTCAGAGTTCCCGATGGAAAACCAACGAATATCCGTGCCCTAAAAAGTCACATAAGCCAAGTCGAATGTCAATCTCATTTTTTTTTCTATATTGATGGCATAGTACGATCAGAAATCTTTCCAAGGCGAACAACTGTGAACGCCTAATTCTTTCAAGGGCGAACTGTTACATTTTCGGAACGATATGCGCAGAAAGAAAACAGAAAGATCGTCCAATGGCTTCTTCTTCATCATGACAGCGTGCAGTGCAACGCCTCGCTTTTGATTCACGAATGACCACATTTAGCATCATGCGGCTTATGGCTCTTTCCAAAAGTTGAAACGGTGCTTAAAAGAAAACGTTTTGACGCCATTCCTGACACAGAGAGAGCCACTACAGAGCAGCTAAATGCCCTTCAAAAGACGTCTTCCAGAAATGTTTCGAGTCATGAAGGAAATTAAATTAAATTCCTTGTATTCTTATTACTTTGTTTCTAACAATGTTATTCATCGTATTTTTTATCACAACTAGTATATTTTCTGCTATTATCTTCATAATTGAAAAGTCTCTGTTAGACTCGTTTCACACTATTTAACTTGTATTCCGTGCTGTCACGCTCAGTTATTTGTAATTTAGTTTTGTACTTCGTGTTTGTCCCATTCAGTGATACACAATTACATTAAAGTACCAATTTTTCCAGTAAGCATCTAATCCTATGTACTATACCTACATTTTGTGCTCCCAAATTTCCTTCCTCTCTAATCGTGGGTGTGGACGAGTGAGTGCGTGTATGTTGAATTTGTCATGTATATCGTAGCAACACAGCATCTGGCTGTCTGCTGTGGTAGCAACAGTTTAGCCAGCGAAGCTTTCTCGACGAGGGAAAGAGATTTGTATCCTTTCGGTAGCCATTCTACAATAGTTAAGTTGTTGGCGGAAATAACAGCTCTGGTCTCTTCCGGCTACCTGGGAAAGTTCGGCACTCGGAACGGGACCTTTGGTGAGTGAAGACCGACTTGGCGATGGTGAGTGTGTTAATGTGTGATGGTGTAACTGATGTACACGTTTGATTTGCTAGTTCATTTTCAAGTTCAGTAGTCGAGTTCTTATCTTTTTCAGAGTGTACTCACGAGTGCATTTTTCTGTATGTAACAAGTTTTTCCGGTAATCGTTTTGTGTTAGCAGACCAAATGGTGTAGGAAGTTCGTTACTCCAGCACAGGGTTAAAATTCAATTGCCTGAATTCTCCTTTAAGTAGAATATATGTATGAACTTTTCTCGTGTGTACTTCTACTTTTCATTTCGTTTCAATTTTAAGATTGTGTAACTTTTTTCATACCACGTGATGGTGATTTTACCCTGTGTAATATCAGTTTTATTCTTAATTTCGCGTGATATTTTATTGCTATTTGTGTCTACTCAGTTTACATCTGTGTTCTTGAAGTTTTCACGAGCCTTAGCAATTTTGCTTTGTTCATGCATATTGACAGCATTCACGGGTGTTTTTCCCCAGCGTACCTTAGTTTCATGTGCAAGGTGATGCAGAAAAAATACTTTGTCTGAAAGTGTTCTATAGTACTCTTATTCACAACAGCCTTTGGCTTATTGTGACGGGTAAACTTCTTTTTATCTCCATTCTTGTGTGTGAATTGTGTATGTTTGTGTGAAGTTTTCCCAAACATGACGAAGATTTCCTTTTCATTTATCACCGTAATGTACCACAGCACTCAATATAATAATATAAGTGGGTTAATTAATTACACAACAGGCAACGACAGATCATAGTTTAGAATTATTTTGTGAATTTTTAATATGATGGTTTATTTTAATAAACTATATTGAACTGTGATGACAGTTTCTCAGTCAAACCCCTCCCCTTTTGTGAGGTTATTTTTAATAGATCCCTCTAGGCGATTCCGAAGCGCAAAAGGCAGGCCTTATATTTGCAAACTTTTGTCTAATTATCTGCTTCTTTTTGTCGAGGCTTAAGCTCCTGCTTGCTCTGGATTTTGATGTAACGCATGTACTGAAATTGTCTCCATATTCTCATTCCATATATTCACTTGGATCTTTTTATTAATATTGACACGTTGGTTATACTCAGCAATTCAGTGATTAATTCAGTTCTTATATTAAATTTTCCCCATTTTAATTAAATTGGGTACACTACTCAGAAAAATTTTGTGCCACACGAAACTTACAGTAGACTGCAGAGTTTCACATTGACTAACTTCCCCCCAAGTTTACAGATAACTTTCCAAATAAACATTCAACTCATTAATAAGCATTTATAATATTGTCTTACAAACATGTCTCAGAACATACTACGCTGCAGACGATATTTATATTCTCTATTATGGGTATGTATATAAGTGCTACCACCTCCATTACGCTTCATCCGAACAGTGAGAAATTCGGAACAGAAAGAACAATCAGTCAAGGAGATTTTCTATCACCACAACTATTCTCAGCAATCATAGAGGAATTTTCACATCCTCAAACTGGGAAAATATGGATAGAATACCGGCTGCATGGAGCATGCATAAACCACCGCTGTGTTGTACTGTTTGCATCTAGTGCAGACAGAAATCAACAACGAATGGTGAAACTAAATAAAAAAAAGTCTGAGAAACAATTATAAGACTAAAACAATATATGGTTAACGTATCAAACTGGAAGAAATACAGAATAACAATGAAACTATAGACTTGGGTATTGTACGTATTTCTCTAGATGCCGACTGAATGACAGAGGAATTAAATAAATAAAAAAATACAAAGGGCCAGAAGTGCTCTTGTTAAACTAAACTAGGATTTGCAGAGCTAATATGATGTGTCTGAAGAGTAAAATAGTGCTATTATCATTTTAGTATTGCGAGAGTGACATAAGCATTTATAATGCACATATCATACGCAAACTGAAAACTGCCCGAAAATCATCTAAATCTACATCTACATCCATATTCTGAAAACTACTTTGAATAGCAGACGGTACTTCCCACTGTACACACAGAAGATAATATTAGCCACCCAAAAGGTATCAAGCTAATTCCGAGTAACATTGACTCTAGTTTTCATAATGGTGTAAGTTATGTGGTTATGTGGGCTAGAGCGTTCACAGTTTTTTTTTTTCGGATACCTCACATCATTGGTGATCAGGTCGCGTAGAGTTACCAGACTGCTGTGATGCTCGTCGTTACGTTCCACCCACTGTTCCAAATAGCACCAGACATGCTTCGTGAGATTAAGATGGGACGATTCATCGTTCCTTTCGAAATGCTACAGCATTGCTCGTTAAACCAGGAACATTTGCGTGTAGAGCTGTGAACACGTCTGTTAACATCTTGGAATACGGTAGTGTCAACATCATACGCATTAAGAAATAGGGGAAACGGCAACACTTGGTCACCGATAACGTTGAAATAAACTACGTGGTTCACATTCACAGTGTTATTAATGAGTGGGCCCAGAGTCATAGCACGAAAAACAACACCAAAATTTCAGAAATGCACCTCCATCCCTAATTATGTCCTTGCATAATTTGAAACGAGGCAAAATCGCAACTCTTCAGTAAATACTACCCCCCTCTAATACCGTCCAAACAGCATTTTCTGTGTTGTTTGGCCGATTGAAGACGTGCAGCTGTCTGAGACGCTGCGAGCGATGACGTTTTGGAAGGCAGTGACTCCAACTTCAATTCTCTGCACACACTTTTAATCTGCCAGGAAGTTTCGGATACAAAGATACTGGATAGTAGTTGCGTGGGTCACTTCTGCTACCTCCCTGTGGGTCGGTATAACCAGTGTTTTCTTTTGGTTAGTTCTTGTTAGAGGGATATTATGATTCAAAGGGTCCCTGGAGCTTTGTTCAGTTTATGTGATACCAGTTGTTTTTGAACGCCACTGACAATACAGTGGTGGAACTCAGTGCAAAGGCATAATTCCTACGAATGTAATAGTTCATTTTCTGTAGCATACTATACGGAATTTATTACGATAGTGGTAGATATATATAAGACGTAAACAACCATGACAGAATTACGCAGTTTCTTTCATAACAAGAGTTACAAAAGAAGGCTGTTGAGTCTCCTGGGTGGAAACTGGTATGAAGGCGCTCACTGTCCTGTTGTGTTACTTCATTTTAGAACTTTGTCCAGCCCTCGTTCTTTCTAATCACCTCAAAAAGTCTCTTTAGCATTACTTTTGTTAGGGGTTGTATTTCTTGCAGTGAAATTGTCCCCCACTCTTCTCCATCGTTTGCACCTCACATATGGTCTCAAATTGCCTTCCACTGCGATGAACACACCTTGCAAGTATTCCCCAACGATTTTTCACACGGTTTACATCCAGCCTACATTCAGGCCAGAGCAAAACATAGACATATTTATCTTCAAACCACATTTTTGTTATCACATAAACATGCACAAATGCATTATTTCGTTGAAATATTAGACTTTCGTCCCCTGGGTCCTCATAAATTCTAATTCCTCTAGCGTCTCAGGGAACATGTTAGAGTTGATTGTAGTACTCAGCCAGCAATGCGTGATTTACCTTTAGGGCAAAAGGCTGCCCAAATCATAACATTTTCGCCACCAAAATTTCTGCTCGTTTTACCTGCTGTTCTGTTCTCTGATCGTGCCAATAATATTGAAATCCATCGGGCCCATCTTCTCGTCACTGAATATCACTTTATGCTACTCTGAAGTCTATGGCATATGTTTTTCAGCAAACGTCAGTGTAGCCTGTTTAGTGTAGGTGATAGTGCAGGTTTCTGCATTTGACAAAATTTTTCGTACATGTCTGACAGTTACTGACAGCTGTAAATTAGCAACAAGTTGAGAGGAACAACGGTTTGTCGGACTTGCTTTGTGCAAAAGGAACCGTTCTGATGTCTCAAATAATATTCTGCTTAGCCCACATCTTACGTTCTGTCGTCCGCCCCTGGGAGCTGAGTTATGCCGGCACGGTAACTCTGCGTGTTCGGTCAGAGGGTTAGCTGCCCTCTGTAATAAAAAAACTGAGTTAATGGATCAACGACGGACGGAAACGGGTGTCTTCCGACGTCCGCCCCGAGCAGATACAACGAACAAAAACGAACAAAATGAGATCAATAAAAAAAAAAAGTTGTCAGCGCAACGAAATGTTATACCTAACGGCCTGGGTTCGATTCCCGGCGGGGTCGGAGATTTTCTCCGCTCAGGGACTGGGTGTTGTGTTGTTCTTATCATCATCATTTCATCCTCATCGACACCCAAGTCGCCGCAGTGGCGTCAACTCGAAAGACTTGTACCAGGCGAACGGTCTACCCGACGGGAGGCCATAGGTACACGGCATTTATTTACGTTCTGCCTACCTCGTGCGCTCACCATTACTAAATTATCAATCATTGTATTTGATAGGTTCAAAATTTTGGCGGTTTGACGATTGGAAAGCCCCGTTTCCTTGTACGCACCAACTTTTGCTTTTGCATCCCATGATAACTGTTTTCTGCGTGGCATTGTCACAATTGTGGTTTATGTACAGAACACGCATTGTCAGTAATTTTGTGTGTTTCCTATCTGCAGTAAAGACACTTGCGCGCACACAAACACCGCAGAGAGCCGACTGCCTTTGTTCTGATTGGTTCAAATGGTTCAAATGGCTCTGAGCATTATGGGACATCTGAGGTCATCAGCCCCTAGAACGTAGAACTACTTACTCCTAACTAACCTAAGGACATCACACACATCCATGCCCCAGGCAGGATTCGAACCTGAGACCATAGCAGTTGCGGACTGAAGCGCCTAGAACCGCTCGGCCACTACGGCCGGTCTTTGTACTGAATCGTTGATATTATATACGGTATTACTAACATCAAGTGCAACACCATTTGACTGTATTTGTCAGTATACGGAACTTCATACAATTGCATATACACTGCACACAATAATTCCAGCCGATAATGTTAATTTTCCTACAAATATCCATGCCTTTATAATGATTTCCATTACGGTACCTCTGTCACTCACCTTTGTAGAGGTGCGAGAATTAAACTGTGGCAATATTCCTGTCCTTTCCTTCGTAAACCAACATTTGAAAACGAAGTTCTACATTTCTGCTTTTGATTTGCTGTCATCAGTTTCAGTTTCTGTGTCATCCATGAATGTCTACAGACTAACTTCGCCTATTGCTTCAAAATACGTAACATATGCATTCAGTGCAGCACTAACCACATATGTAACGTACATGGTTGAGTCAAAGCGTTATGAGCAATGCCAAGCGAGAGACTGAACGCCTTCTGCTAGCGTTGCGGGCCCTTGACCCTGTAAGGAACGTATATTAACGGAGCAGAGATGAATGGGGAATCATTCTACTGAGCACATTGAGAACGAAAGGGGAAATATATTGACATAATTGACTTTGAAAATAGGCAGATTACCTTATGGCGCTTGGGAAAGATAATATTGACAACGGCGAAACAGGTCGGATGTTCTCGGGCTATTGTTTATAAAGTGGTAGAAGGACAGCGAAACCAAGACTTGGTTTGGGTTGTTTGGGGGGGGGGGGGGGGGGGGAAGAGACCAAACAGCGAGGTCATCGGTCTCATCGGATTAAGGAAGGGTGGGGAAGGAAGTCGGCCGTGCCCTTTCAATGGAACCATCCCGGCAGTTTCCTGGAGATATTTAGGGAAATCACGGAAAAGCTAAATCAGGACGGCCGGACGCGGGATTGAACCGTTGTTCTCCCGAATACTAGTCCAGTGTGCTAACTACTGCGCACCTCGCACGGTCCAAGACTTGGTGATACATTTTGGACCACTACACCACATCACTGAATTTTGAGGTCTAAAAAGCAGCATAGACGGCGATCTGTGGCAGAGGTGATGAAGAACTAAAACGCTGGTGCAGATACAAGTGTTTCGGAGCACACCGTTCACGCACATTTTCGAACATGACTCATCGTGGAAGACAATGATTGTGCGTTCTCATATTCGACTGCAGTGGACACGTGAAAATCGAAACTTGACACTGGATCAACGGAAACATGGCGCCTAGTCGCAATAATTACGTGTCTTGTTACACCAGGTCGCTGGTGATCTTCCGCGGACGGTTGCTCGAAAAACGCATGCATCACGAATGCAGGTCAGTGGAGGCAGGATTATGCTATGAGAGACATACACCTGGATTTCCATGGGACCTGTAGTAGTACGAGGGTGAGTCAAATTAAAACCTTAAATTTGTAATAACAAATCGAAATTTCGCCTCTTTATCCTGTAAGTTGGTAAGCGTGCTACAAACAGCGTGCAGAATGACCTGTAGGTGGCAGCATAGTGTAGATGCACACATACCGACGCAGTATCAGTATAAAGATGGCCACCCCACTTGAGACTTGCACCAGAGAAGAACAGCGTTGTCCACAGCTCGCTTCCCACGCCCGGGTTCCCGGGTTCGATTCCCGGCGGGGTCAGAGATTTTCTCTGCCTCGTGATGACTGGGTGTTGTGTGATGTCCTTAGGTTAGTTAGGTTTAAGTAGTTCTAGGGGACTGATGACCATAGATGTTAAGTCCCAGAGTGCTCGGAGTCATTTTTAGAACAGCGTTCTGTTATTCGGTTTTTGCGTAGTGGAGATGTGAAACCTATCGAAATTCATCGTCGAATGAAGGTTCAGTACGGTGATGCATGTTCGGCACAGCAGCAAGTCTACGAATGGAGTAGGAAGTTCGCAAATGGTGTGACGTCAGTGGAAGATGCTCCTCGTCAAGGTCAGTCACAACGAGTTGTGACCCCACAGAAAATTGCAGCAGTTTAAGCCATAGTGAAGGAAAACCGCCGAGAGGCAATGACATGGCAGCATGTTTACAGATTAGTCATGGCTCAGCACACCGTATTGTGCGTGATGTGCTCCAATTTCACAAAGTGTCTGCAAGATGGGTGCCACGGCAGCTGACTCCTGATATGGGAGAACGACGTGTTGATGCTTGTGAAGAACTTCTTCGGCGCTTTGAACGAGAAGGTGATGGTTTCCTTGCAAGAATCGTTACTGTGGACGAAATTTGGGTTCACTTCCACCAACCGGAAACGAAGAGAACGAACATGGAATGGCGCCATTCCTCATCACCAAAACCAAAGAAAGAAGGTTATGCTGACTCTCTTTTGGGACGAAAAAAGGGTCATTTTGGAGCATTACATTCCTAGAGGGACCGTTGTTACCAGTGCACCACACACAGATCTCCTAAAAAATCATCTGCGGCCTGCAATCATAGCAAAGCGACGTGGATTGATGTCAGCAGGTGTCCTTTTGCAATATGACAATGCAAGGCCTCACACTGCCCGTCAATCACAATCACAGACCTGCATTTTAAGTGTCTTCCTCATCCACCATACTCACCAGACCTTGCCCCAATTGATTTCCATATGTTTGGACCGCTCAAAGACGCAATGGTAGGAAAGAAGTTCCGTTCTGATGAAGAGGTACGCCACGCTGTGCATGAGTGGTTGCGCGGACTACCAAAAGAATTTTTTTCTAAAGTAATTTATGCACTTTGTAAGCGCTGGAGGACTTGCATTGAGCGTGGGGGAGATTATGTTGAAAAGTGATACAGCTTTGTACCACTTCTGCACAATAAATAAAATTTTTAAAAATATTAAAATTTTCATTTGATTCACTCTCGTAATTAAAGGCATCAAGTCACCTATGTACTACTTGAACATAATTGCGGTGTACCTGTATCCCTTCAGGCCGGATGTTTACCCAGACGCTGATAACATCTTCCGTCAGGATAACTTTCGTTTTCAGAAGACCATAATTGTGCTGCAGTGGTTCGGGTAGCGTCGTACTGAGCTCGTGGTGGTGTCTCGCTCACCAAATTCGCCTGGTCTGTAGTTTACAGAAATTTCGAGTCCTGTGCGTAGAAGTTCAGTGCCACTTGCTTGCATAAACCTGCTACGTACTTGTCAAAAACCGTGCCGTGTAGATTTGCTGCTGTAATGTGTTCTAAGTGTGGGCCGACACGCTACTAAACAGGCTGTCAAACTGTTTTGGCTCATTAGTGTATGAGTTGATGTTGTGGTCTGACTCAAAATGCATTTCACAACGGTGAGAGGAGATGAATGCAAACCAGGCTATTTCTCTTGCTTTGTATTAAATGTGCCTTCGATTAAAAGGGCTTTCGTATCTCTCGTGGTTTTTTCACGACAGGAAAATACAGAGTCCGCCAGAAAAACGTATACACTCTTGTCAGGCTCTATCGAGATATCGATATTGTCGTTCGATTTGAGTTACGAGTGTGTTGTAGTATGGTCTTTGGCTCAAAAGATGTTAGTACTTTCATGTCAGCATTGAGAAAACAAGGTGGCTGGAGCGCGCTTCACATTCGAGCAACGAAAATGTACTGTGAAGTGATATTTCAAGTTTGGTAATGCCGTTGAAGTGCAACGTCAGTGGAGGCGGGAGTTTGAAACAGAACCGCCAACCCGCCTAACAATTAAACGCGTCGTTGACAAGTTTCAATTGCATGCATTTGTGATATTCACAAAGGAATATCAGGAAGGCAGCGTACAGCTACAAGTCCTGCTTCGTCAGCTTTCGTATTGGAAACGCTTGTTAATTCTCCAAAGTAGTCTCCTACGCAATGAAGACGTGAAGTGGGGGTTAGCAGTACAAGTGTACGAAGAATTCTGAAAGCTGCAAAGAGAATGTTTACATTCTACGATTACTGCGTGCGATTAACGATGATGACGATCCAGATCGTCGAATGCAATTTTGCAAATGGTATCAGCAAATGGTAAATGATGACGAACAATTTGTGACGAAGGTAGTGTGGAGTGACGAGGCACAATTTAAACTTAATGGAACGGTGAATCGGCATAACGGTGTACACTGGGCACCGGAAAATACGCATGTTTCTGTGGATAAAGCGGTCAACCTACCAGGGGTTCATGTGTAGTGTGGACTGTCATCTAAGGGCTTAGTAGGACCCTTTTTCTTTGATGCTATTGTCACTGGAGGAGTGTACCTGGAAATGTTATCCACATCAATTTTTCCAGGTGTACGTGCGCTTTATGGAGCTGATGAAGAGGTCTTCTACCAACAGGACGGGGCGCCACTACACTACCTAGCCGTATGAGCTATCCTGGATGACAATTTTCTGGGGCATTGGATTGGACGAAGAGGGCCTATTGAGGTCGCTCCACAGTCGCCAGATGTAATACCTACGGACTTTCACTTGTGGGCGACTGTGAAAGATAACACCTATAGACGTAAGCCACGCACGCTGGAGGAACTTCGCCATGAGATTACAGCGACATGTGCAGCGATGTCCACTGTAAAAGTGACTGACGTAGTTGCGGCGACAGCTCGTCGTTCTGTTACGTGTATAGCCGCCAACGGTGAACACTTTGAACATTTAAAGTAACCACGCGCTAAGCTGAAGGTTGTACAACATGTCTGATCAATTATTAAATGTGAAATAAACGCATAAGTAATGCTTGTCGTTCCTTAAAGTGTGTATACTTTTTTCTGGCGGACACTGTAGGTCTTAGATCGATAAGCCATCTGGAGAGAAAACCAGGTACCGTAAATTCATGCTGGAAAGCGACGCACTGATTCGATGAATGGACGAGCGTTTGTAAGATGCGGTACGTATGAAAAAAGCGGAATGACCTCGCGTGGGTAATCGGAACGGCTCCGACGTGAACGGCGGTAGACACGCGGGGAGCCTCAACAGGCGGACCGTCGCACACATAAGCTGTAATCTCCGCGGAAAATTGCGGCAATAAACCAGTGCAGAGCTCTCCGGGCTGACTGCCGTCTTACGAAACGGCCGCGAAGATTCAGTACTGGAGCGAGCAGCTGCTTTCTACGCCACCAGCATGACTGTTGGAACGCCGCCGACGAGCAACGGGTTCACCTCGCTGCGGCGAGCGTGGGATCGTCAAAAGCGACGCAGAAAGGCGTTACAGTACTTTCTAGGGCATCCCGGCGTGCCAGCCTCCGACCAGTTTAATAGGTGATAACTGGCGTCACTCGCGGCTCGCAAGAAGTGCGCAAACATAGCGCTTCACTTCGTGAGGAAGGAAGGACAAAAAGCGTGTGGTACAGCTTCCGTGAGGCCGCGTGAGCGTAGGCTCGTAAAACGGACCAGCGCGGTTGCAGGAGAAGAGCGAAACGCCCAGCTGATGAGGTGGTGCCCCCCGCGGCGTGGTCGCGAGTGACGCAAGACAGGGGCAGGCGAGAGGTGTAAAGCGGAGATGATTGACGAGGAGAGCACTCCACTCGTCGGCCACTCTCCAAAGAGAGGTGCCGCCGCCGCCGCCGGCCGCGCCTGGCGCGTCGAGGACCCTCTTCCAAGGACCATCCTCTCCTCTCTACAAGGAGCGGCCTTATTCTTCTCCCACGCCCCGACATCGTCCCGGATGCGTCCGCCTGCTTGAGCGCAAGTGGTCCAGTTTCACACGTGATCCAAATTAAGCAGTCGAAGGTCGTAGACGGACCTCTGTCCTCCTTCATTCCGTCCGCCAAACAGAGTGTCCGTCAGACAAATAATATAGACACGTGTAGACCAGCTGTAGTTTTTGGTTGAGTAGGTGCCATCCAAATCGGAGAACAGAACTGTAATTATAGCATGCAAGCTGAATCCAATATTAAAGAATATGGTGTCAATTTTATTTCGTATCACAATGGGAACTTTTACGGGATGGTTCCATGATGATGTTACAAACTCTCAGGGATGCTGGAGAGCGTCAATTGTATCAATCTGAGGTCAGGGTTCCCTGGCTGAAAACGACCGGGTTGGAAGTTACAAGTGACCCATCGTTCTCATACTTCTCACAGGGGAATACATACATCCGTATTGTTGTTGCTTAGGCTGTAAGATAGGCAATCTTCATAGATGGTAGTAAAGACCGAAACAAGAAAAACAATCCAATAAACATGCGTTCTAAAATGTATATTTTAAAAGCTGTGAGCACTTGTTCATATGCGAGACGGTGAAACTTCCGTCTCCGATTTAAATCTCTTTGCTTTCTATATTTTTAGAGGCAGGGAACAAAATAAGAAAAAAATGTTCAGTATAAAGGGTGTCCCACTCACCTCGCTCACCCAAAATAACTTTTTGTGATGCGTCAAATGCAAAATTGTTTCTACCAATGGTTTTTAACATAATTGGGTAGTTCTTGCTGAGGTTATACATTTTATATACCCTCACAGATGTAAGAGGTATGGTGTAGAGGTTAAAATTTTTAAATGGAACAGCGCACATTTTATTCAAGACTACACTTTGCCTCTTCTAGAGCTATTCAAAAATGTATCACGCTGAACCATTTTATCAAATGGTTCAAATGGCTCTAAGCACTATGGGATTTGACATCTGAGGTCATCAGTCCCCTAGACTTTCAGCTACTTATTCATACGGTTTCCTTGTCAGTAATAAACGTAGCGTTTTGTAGTCTATAGAACTCATTACCTGCTCGTAAAGCGTAAGGCGCAGCCCACTACATCGAGACAAAGGAAGGTGAATCAGGCCTCCTCTTCGAATCCGTGCGTCCAGTTAGCTATCGTGGCTGTTACTCTGGCTAGTCTGAGTGTAGTTTTTAGACGATTTCCCACGATCGTTTAGGAAAATCAGTTTGAAACCTTCCGGTGTCTCCAGGTCTCTTTCACGAATACAACCTTCTTTCACGAATACAACCTTCTTTCATGAGTCTTAAAAGACGTATTAGCGATGATTAAATTATGCTCTGTGCAGAATTTTATCAGGCGGCTTCCTCTTTCATTCCTTTCCTCCAGTCCGTGTTCACCTACAATTTTTCCTTCTCTTCCTTTTCCTACTATCGAATTCCAATCTCTCATCACAACTAAATTTTCCTCTCCCTTAACCAACCGAGTAATTTCTTTTTCTCCTCACACATGTCTTCAATCTCTTCATCATCTGCAGAGCTAGTTGGGATATAAATTTGTATAACTGTAGTGGGTGTGGGCTTTGAGTCTATCTTCGCTACGATAATGCGCTCGTTATGTCATTCATAGTAGCTTACCTGCATCCCTATTTTCTTATTCATTTTTAAACCAAATCCTGCGTTATCCCTATTTGATTTTGAATTTATAATCCTGTAGTCATATGACGAGGAGTCTTATTCCTGCTGGTACCGAACTTCAGCAATTCCCACTATATTTAACTGCGTAAGTTTTCTAACCTACTTGCCCGATTAAGAGATCTAACATTGCTTGCTCCGATTCATTAAACGCCAGTTTTGTTTCTCCTGATGACGACAGCCATTTGAATAGTTCCCGCCCGGAGATCGTAATGGAGGACTATTTTACTTCCGAACTATTTTACCCAAGAGGATACCATCAATTAATGATCCGGTAGAGTTGCATGCCCTTGAGAAAAGTTACAGGGCGCTTTGGTTGACGTTACAAGGCCGGATCAGTCAATCGTCCAGACTGGTCCCCCTGCAACTACTGGAAAGCCTACTGCCCCTCTTCAGGAAAAGTATGTCTGTCTGGCCTCTCAGCAGATACCCCTCCGTTGTGCCATCACCTACGGTACAGCTATCAGTATCACTGAGGCACGCAAGCCTCCCCACCGACGGCAAGATCCATGGTCCGTGAGGCAAAACGTCGATAGTTTTACACGTGGACAAAGCGGTCACAGATCTAGAAGAATTGAAATGACTGTGACAATAGCCGTGTAAGCCTACACTTACAATCACTGTGTACAATTTGTGCCAACGAACGCATGCAGAAGCGAAGTTTTACTTTCGCAAAGTAATCGACTTATCAGGGAAATCGTTTTAAGATCCTAGTACTGGAGGTAGATGGAAAGCACCCTCTTTTGTGTCTTTGTTCAATTTCTAAAGTCTTTTTTCGTTTTTAAATGTTATCAGCTATTAATTATGCAGTGCTTCGTCCCACGACTGCATTACATTGCCTCACATGATCTGAAGGAACCTAGCCGATTAAACCACATTAAGAAAAGAAAAAGAGAGTAGGATGCTCGCACACCAAAACTACGTATGTGAGACGGTCGTCTCTTATAGTACGTTTGAGGTACACGTTGTGGTGTATCCATGTACATCCTGCGGTAATTTCACTCCCCATTTTTGTTCTCAGTGTCACTCTATCAAAATACTTCTCTTCTACAATCTCCCATTCTCAATGAAGGGGCCGGAACCGCGCTGCTTCTACGGTCCAAGGTTCGTATCCTGCCTCGGGCATGGATGTGTCTGATGTCCTTAGGTTAGTTAGGTTTAAGTAGTTCAAAGTCTAGGGGACTGATGACCTCAGATGCTAAGTCTCATAGTGCTTAGAGTCGGGGTGCACTCAGCCTCGTGATGCCAACTGAGGAGCTACTCGACCGAATAGTAGCGGCTCCGGTCAAAGAAAGCCATCATAACGACCGGGAGTGCGGTGTGCTGACCACACGCCCCTCCTATCCGCATCTTCATCTGAGGGTGACACGGCGGTCGGACGGTCCCGATGGGTCACTTGTGGCCTGAATACGGCGTGCTTCATAGTGCTTAGAGCCATTTGAATCAATGAAGGTTGAATAGGGTATGCATATGCTACAGTTTTTTAACGATGGCTGCAGTTGCTTACATCGTCGAGTAACTACCGAATATGGGGAGCCAATGTATTCATTAACAATGGTGCTCACTTCAAGAAGATAATCACGGCTGCGATTGCAAGTGTTGAGGATGCTGCGCAACCACTGTCACTGCAGGATCTGGAGTCTGATACGGTACGAAGCTATACCCATAGAGGGTGCCACCTGCCAGGTAGTTTCCAGCGTGACGCCACATAACTATGATTTGTCGTCACGTATATGGTGCACGTAACACCAAAGCACATTATGCTACCTTTACATGACTTACATACAGTCCGATCCCTCTGTCAATAGTTATGCCTGACACCACAGAGGGCGCAGACATCAGGGAGTACTTCCCTCATTAGGCATGTAGTTCGCACTTGAATATTCTTTCGCCGACAGTAGATTTAAGCTGCCGCACATCTCCACTTGGCCAATTTCTGGACAGTAGGCACAGGTGTCGGGCTGTTCTAGTTGCAGCTATCGATGACTCATCGGGCATTATCAACAATTATCGAAACGTTGCCGCAATCATCGCCGTGTGCCGAAGTGTACATCTGTCAACAGACTGATCGGAGAAACCGTCACCAACAACAATCAAAACTGAACTTCTATTAGTTGAGGTAGTCACAACTCACTGAGTTAGGTTGACCAGTGTTCATAACTTGTACTTTGGTGTCACGCTTTCTCATCAAACGGAAGATGAGTATTTATTGTGTACAGTATTTTAATAAATTATTGTTAAAGTCTTCTCACTGTTTTTGTTATACTCTAACAATTAGATAGCACTAGCGTACATACACGCTACATATACAGTAACTACTTTCTGTGTTAAGGGATTCGCTTCCTGTCCGCTTTATGTTGGGTATCAAACGTATGTAGTAAGTGCAAATAAATTGGCGACGAGGATTTTGATAAGGATTTCCGGAAATTCTACATAAATTGACAGTGGGGATTATGGAAAGAAACATAGCAAATTCTACATCAAGTACAATGAGGATTTAAAGATTTACAGAGAAATATTTCCAATTATTCATCAATTGGCGAGGAAGATTCGAAGATTTACAGAGGATTTATGCCAATACATAAAATGACAATGAGAATTTACGGAAAACGATGAACACATAAACTGGCTATAAGGTTTCATAAACGGGCAATTGTAGGTGCACGTCACATTTTTGTGGCAACACTGTAGATAACTGTATCGTTTACTAGAACCATATTGTGGGTGCTAACAACATACCCTTTTCAGAAAGTTTTTTGCAATTTAATGTACTGCAGTGATCTGGCTTTTATTTTTCAGAATTCGCTCAACCTGACTTGCCCCAGCCAACAATGGTCTTATTCCGAAATCTATCTACCGCTCAAGAATTTCTGGTGCCACAACTGGCCAAATTGGAAGTAGAAAAGGAAGCTGATCAGAGAAATTTTAAGATTCTGCAGCCACCATTTCCGGCTTTCGTCTAGAAAATATAAACCTGGCGAATTTACGTTCCCTGACTGGAGCAACATTTGTCCTGCACAAATTATCAGGTGATACTGAGGGCAAAGCTTTTCTTGTTACAAATGCTTGTGCAGAAATGATTAAACTATTTCAAAACATCTGTCCTGAAAAAGATCTGATGACATTTTCATAATCGCAAGCTAAAGATAAGTTACAATCATATTTTGAAGCACTAGTGCACGTTGTAGAAGAGGATATAAATTTTTTGTGCTTCAATAAATCAAATCATGATTACAAAAAGTGGTTAGCACAATAAGTTGGCTAAACTAGACATTGCAAAGTTCTGTGTGAAAATGACGAGTGCAAAACGTCTTATGCTGATTCTCTGATTCGTGACATGCTTATTATGTACATGCCCCATAGCAAATTAAATAAGGACGGTCACAGATTGACTGAGCCATCGTTGCAAGACTATTTGCCTTTAACTTGGGCACATGTACAAACACTAGTATCAACAGACGCCCTTCAGTACGAAGACAGCGCGTTTACAATATGAACATTGTCCAACAGCTAAGCCATGACCTCGCCCCTCAGCTAAGTCGAAAGATGTGAAAACAAGAATGAAGCAACTGCTGAAAATATATTCACTAGAGGAAAATTAGGTTCTTGTGCAAGTTGTAGAGTTAATCACAAGCGATAAAACTGTTTCTTTCGAAACGCACAATGCACATAATGCAAAAAGACAGGTCACAAATCCGAAGTAAAGGACACGAAGTAATAAGGCACTCAGGCACACAAATATAACAATTCAAATGATGTCCGTAATAAACATGATGAAATTACAGAAATTCACATACAAAACGTACAGTGATAACTATATTTTTTGCAACTGACAATGCTTATGTGCCACTGAAATTTCAGACTGACACAGCCTCTTGAATTCCCTTAATTTATAGGCAAACAAGAAATTAGAACTGCCAAATTAACTGAATTTCAGAATTCGCTTTTTAGCTATAGCGATCATCAAATAACAATCAAAGGCCAATGTATAATGAATGTTATATACAAGCAGTTTACCAAACGGGCCACATTCAGTTCATATGAAGCAATAAATTTACTGGGCCTTGATTTATTCAATACACTGGGATGGATGTTGTATACAAACAACTTACCAAACAGGTCACATTTATAGTTGTCATTTCACATAAAGCATTAAATTTAGTGACCATTGATTTATTCAATATACTAGGCTTCACATTTCACGAGGACCGAATGAGATTCACACTGACATTCCAAATGAAAAGCCGCCCAAAATTTTGTAAAAATATCTTTTTTGTTTTTTTTTTTTTTTTTTTTTTTTTTTTTTTGGAAGCAAGAAATAGCATCTAAAACTTTAAGACGAACATTACACTCAGGCCGAACACGGTGAAAAAATTTTGCAGAAAATGCAATATTGCATTTAGGTTAAAGGATAACATGAAACAAAGGCTTGATCGCCTCGAATAAAATGGCATTACATAATCCGTTACCAGTAGGCAAAGAGCAATCCCAGCAGTGGCAGTACGATAACTGAATGACACACTACGAATCTTCGATGATTTCAAAGCGACAGTCAATGCGCAATCAGCAATACATTCTTTCTAAATCTGAAACCGAAAGAACTAAAGTCTAATTTAGCTAACGGTGTTTCATTTCGAAAAACTTTATATGAGGGAGACCTACTTACGACTGCATGAAAATAGAGATTTTTGGTCATAAATACTCCGTTTGTATTTTGCCATTTGGGACTGACATTGCACCGTGTTCGTCCCAACGACACGCCTATAATTCTTCTGCAGTGCTCCTAACGCTATGAACTACCTAAATAGCATCATTGTGGCCGGAATAACTCCAAAAATATTTAAGGTTTTACAACAGCAATGTATCCAAGAAAAGTGCTAGTTCTCCCAGTGGGAAGGGCAATACTTAGAACACCTCCTGTCAGAACATGGCATCAGATCGAGACGGTAACACATTGCAAGTCTGTTTACCTTTTGACACCCAAACGTTTCAAGCAATTGCATGCTGCACTAGGCCAAATTAATTACTACAGACGTTCATTCCACACGCAGGATCCATAAGCGAACAGCTTCGCAAACTGTTACGCACAGGCACAAAATGGATTTGACAGAGTGAATACCAATGGGCATTTGATAAATTAGAACAAAGTTTATCGGTCACCAAATTTCTCACAACATGGTCGAAAAAAAATGTTAATGATTTTGTTATATAGGCAACATGGTTTCGAACGGATGATCGCGTTCACGTCCAATACACTAACATTTGCTCAGAAACACTGTAGTCAGATTGAAAAGAAATCTTTTGCTAATATCCTTGCTGTTAAAAAGTTTCATGAATGCATTTTTTGCCTCAGACTCACTCTCGTTACAGACCATTGGGCACTAGTGGCTATCTTTGGACCAGTTAGTATTATTCCTTCCATTATATCTCAAAACTTGCAGCGTTGGCCACTGGTTTTGTCAAATTGTGATTATGAAATGAACGTATGGTACTGTTGGCTATGAAAAAATTTTCAGGTTCACCGCTCAAAATGTGAATGCAGGTCTACTGACTGCCTAAGAGGAAGAATGAAAATCTTGTCGACGTGTACATTTTGCGTTAGTACATATACAGACTGAAGCGACGAATGAAAATTTGTACCAAAGCTAGGATTCGGACCCACGTCTAGTGCTCATTTGGGTGACCAGCTAACCAATACACTACCGTGGCACAGTAGCTTTGCACAACTGCACGAACTACCTTAGTATGCCTAACCCACTGAATCCAAATTCCCAGACACGCCTCAGTCCACTTGGTATCCCGCCTCGACTCGGACATATCCGAAAGAACAGACACCATGCAGAATACGCAGCTGTTACACATCATATGTAAAGTGAAGGTAAGAGGGGAAGAAAGGAAAGAAGAGGGTAGGGATCACTGCTGTCAGCTGCACTGGGACATTGCACGGAATCGGCGGAGAGGAATGGAAATGTATACTGGACCAGGATTCGAACCCGGGATCTCCTGCTTCCTAGGCAGGTGTAGTAATCACTGCGCCATCCGAGACACTGCGTTATTGCAATTACTCATACTATCTCGGCTCTCCTCAAGGCCAACCCACATTCCCAGAGCGCCACCTATAGGCAGCCCCTGTCCATTTTCTCCATATTCGCTCTTTCAAGATTCCCACTGGAGATCGGACGTGTGTGTGCATCTGCGCTGAAGAAGGAGGATTATTGCCCAGATAGGGCCTATCAGATTATATGAATGTTTGGTGTCTGTTCTTTCGGACATGTAAGCAGCGACACCTGCTGAGGTCAGCAGTATGGCAGTAGCTGATGAATGGCAGCCAAGTCTAGGCTGCTGGCCTGCCTTGGGCCGCGGAATACAATACAAGGAAGGTTGGTACACAAACTATAAACACTAATAAGATCAACGTCAAAGGTGTGTGTCCAGTATGCGCACTATGAGCAGTGACAAGGGTCAGAGTGCAGTGACAGGGCAACCAAGCAGCTACCAGTCAAGACTGGAACACACAAACGAGCAGGGGTTGGAGGCATTCAATAGGTAGACATCCAGCAGGTGACTCGGCAGTGTGAAGACGCCAAGTAGTCTGAGTATAATTTTCTGCTCGGGCGGATTGCTGCAGCTTCTGGGGCTTAAGTCCACAGTACGTGATTAGCTGCATCATCATTAACTGCAGACAGTCTTCATCTCGAAGTCAGAGGCTGGTGCTGGAGGAGTACACACCTAGATTCTGTCTGAGCACACTGAGAGAGGGCGTATGATTCAAGTATTCTTTATGCAAACCAGACGGACTAGTGTTTCTCTCTCGTCAGCACTTTAGCCAAGAAACCAAAACAAATTAGGATTTTCCCTTGCAATAATAACTTCGCCTGGACTGCTTTTCTCGTCTGGTCACCTCTTGTGACTGCTGAAAGGTATCTCAACACCGATTTTCAGAAGCGTTGGCAGGCGTATTTTGCATTGTCGACGTACTGAACAAGCACTCAGAATACACTAGACTCTCGCTAACTCGGCCCTCAGTAGTCCGGCCTCTCAGTAATCAAAAAGTGGTTCAAATGACTCTGAGCACTATGGGACTTAACATCTGAGGTCATCAGTCCCCTAGAACTTAAAACTACTTAAAACTGCTTAAACCTAACTAACCTAAGGACATCACAAACATCCATGCCCGAGGCAGGATTGGAACCTGCGACCGTAACGGTCGCGCGGTTCCAGGCTGAAGCGCCTAGAACCGCTCGGCCATCATAGTAATCCGACGCACATCCAAAACACGCGCACAATGAATTATCGTACGCATCAATGCTTAGTTAAACAATGCTTTATATACTGTATTTGAAATTGTAGCTTTCGTTACAGTTCGGAATCATGTCGTCTGAAACGAAACACGTTACGCTAGACCTCAGGCAGAAACTCGAAATTTTAGATAAGTTAAATCGAGGTTCTTCGCAGAAAGCAATGCTGAGTTCAGTGTCGAACGAGCAACTATTTATGACATCAAAAAGAAAATAGATGTTATTCTACAGTACTCAACAAAAATGGATAATGAGTTGGGAAAACGGAAGGTTATGCAAAATAGTGACAAGGAAGAACTCGACGTAGCTGTTTGTAGGTGGTTCATACAACAACACAGTAAAGGAATTCCAAAAAATGGTTCAAATGGCTCTGAGCACTATGGGACTTAACTTCTGAGGTCATCAGTCCCTTGGAACTTAGAAGTACTTAAACCTAACTAACCTAAGGACACCACAAACATCCATGCCCGATGCAGGATTCGAACCTGCGACCGTAGCGGCCGCGCGGTTCCAGACTGTAGCGCCTAGAACCGCTCGGCCACATGGCCGGCTAAAGGAATTCCAGTCAGTGGCCCTTTTTACAAAGCAAAAACTACCGTTTATGGTGATTGAAAAATCCCAATATCCACGTTGTTTTCAACACACTGGCAGAAGTACTCTACTAGTACAGTATTGCACTCAGAAGATACTCTCTCGGTGGTACCATAGAACGTTTGTACCAGCAGTGAGAAAAGAGCCAAAGAAGAAAAACCTTCCGCTAAAAGCTATCCTTATAACTGACAATGCTATCAGTCATCCTTCAGATGTTTCTCTAAAATCCGATGGTATACAAGCACTCTTCTACCAATGTGGCAGCCCTAATCCAGCCCATGTACCAGGGAATTTTGGATCCAATTAGACGTCATTGTCGACATTCACTTCTCGTCTTCTTGCTGAACGAAAATGAAAACGATTCTATCGAAACTATGCTGAAGGCGTGGAAAACAATTATACGTCATGCTGTTTTCCAAGCAGCCGAAGCAAGGGATAAAGTGGAGAGCGCTACCATAATGAAGAGCTAAAGAAAATTGTGACCATCCATTGATACCGATTTGGATCCAATAGTGAGCGACAGCAATGAGCCAGTCAATCCGGAATTATCAATTACTTTGTACACTGACATGTTCCACAATCTTCCAGGAGTAGAAGAAATTGATGATGAAGATGTTACTAAGTGGCTGAACGTGCAAAACCGTGAAATGGACCAAATTTTAACAGATGAAGAAATAATCAAAAGCGTGCAAGAAAGTAATGACGAAAGTGATGAAGAAAAGGACACAGGAGGAGAGAGCATGAAGATTTCTCACATTGCTAGTGCTGAAGCTGCCGAGGTCTACCTGGAGTACATTGTGCAACAACCAGATAAATACATTACCGATGTAATGCTTGTAAACCGGTTGCGTCATAAAGCATGCCACAGTCGCGTATCATCATTTGCGACAGTTAAAAATTAGGGACATGTTTCATAGTGAGTGAAACGACTGTATAATTTTGTACAGTATACACTCAAGAACTAACTTTTCTTAGAAAATTAATGTATTTTTGGATTTAATAAAGTATATCCTCTATGTTTTAAAATTGTATCCTTCGGTTTAATAAAGTACAGTACACTATATCCCCTACGTTTTCAAGATTAACAAAAAACCAAATAAATGATAAAATAAATGTCAGACACTTAGTATTCCGGCACCCATATGTGCCAGGAATGGCCGGATTACCGAGAGTCTAGTGTATCTCTTCTTACTTCAAAGTCACCATAAGACAGCACCTCTCTCCATACGACGCAGTCTTGCTTCAACGACGCCAGGCATTTCGATACACCAGACTACGTCACTGCGCGACAATGCCAAAGGTGCCAGTGTTAAACAATACATTCAATCGAAATAGCCCTTAGGTATACAGATTCTCAGTCAACCGGAAGTTAAATCATACAGACACGGTCTACATAGGTGTCATTCTGGTACATGCCAGACACAGGAAAAATCTACCGGTTAAAACCGATACCGCTTTTCTGTTCTGAATAACCGGTATTTTCGGTATTTATTTTGTCTTGCTTATAACAAGTTCTTTTTATCATCTCTTACTAATAATACAGTAAAAGCTGGATACATCAATTAGCCATAACAGCAGTGTTTCAAAAGATTGAAGGTTTGTCTGTCATTTCCTTGGAATAATAAAAGAGAAAGGAAATTATGATAATAGTAACAAATTAAAAACTTAACAATAATTCAGTCATAGAATACAATGAAAATAGAATGTAGCTGACCTGCTGCCTGTGTTTAGATACGAGGGCTATTCGGAAAGTAAGAAACGATAGATCGCGAAATGGAAACCACAGTGAAAATCGAAACTGTTTTATTTGCAACAGTTAGCTAAAACTTCCAGCTACTTATCTCCATAGTCGCCGATCCGAGTTAGACGTTTGTAGTAGCGTTGTACCAACTTTCCAGTGCCCTTGTTATAGGAAGCAGCCGCCAGTGCTTTCCGCCAATTCTCTATACTGACCTACAGCTCGTTGTCTGTGCCAGAATGTTGTCTTCATAGCCAGCGGTTCATGTGAGCAGAGATGAAACTCAGAGGGAGACAATTACGGGCTGTATTATGGTTCATCAAACATTTACAATTGAAAACGATGCAGGAGCATCTTCATTGCCCTGCAGAATGCGGCTGAGAATCGCCTTGAAGAAGAAACCGCACGACAGTTATGTAATATTGGTTGCATAGCTTCAGGCGAAATTTCTCACCGGGTCCTCGTACTTGGCGGGAGACACTATTGTTCTGGGTATCTTTATGTACTCCCTGTGTGCTCAGAACAAAAAAGAACAACGTAAAGCGATCGATGGGCATACTAGAGACACTGCCCAGCACACCTGTGCAAAACTTCATTGGATTTTCAGTGTGGTTTCCATTTCGCGACCGATCGTTCCTTACTTTCCGAATAACCCATGCAATATGCCTTTATTTGCTTGTAGCCCTTGAAAACGGATAAATTAACATGAAAAATAGTTGTTAAGCCTCTGTTTTCACTCTCTCTTTAACACTGGCTATTCGTAACGTCCAAATATTCGTATGATCCTCTATTATCACGTGATTTTTAAAAGAAGACGTGTTTGGACAGCAGTGTTATACCAACCTAACTGTCGCCCACCATATGGCCCGAAAACCAGGAGTGATGGTCCAGAGTGCTATTTCTTTTCATAGCAGGGAGTCTTTGGTTGTCACACGCGGCACCCATACAGCACAGCGGTACGCTGACGATATTCTGTTCCCCTTTTTGTTACCCTTCATGGCAAGCTTATCTTGGGCTTACATTTCAGCAAGATAATGCCAGCCCGCACACGGCAAGAGTTTATTAATGTAGAACATGAACAGGAGTCAGTAAATAGCAAATTCTCCAAATTTTTAGGTGTAACTACTGATGAAAACTTGAGCTGGAGAAGCATATTATTGTGATACAATTAAGTTCAGTCACTTTTGCTCTTTGTATAATTGCTAGTTCTTGGAAACAAATGAATCAGCGTCCTGATATATTTTGAATATTTCCACTCATTAATGCTTTACGGTACAATTTTCTGAGGTAGTCATCACTTACAAAGAAAGTACTAATTGGACAAAAGCGAGCAGTAAGAATAATTCCTGCGTTCACGCACAGTCGTCATGTAGGTATCTCTTCAAGGAGTTGAGTATTTTAACTGCACCATACATATCTTTGCTAATTAAATTCGCCATAAATAATCCATCACAATTTATTACGAATAATTACTACCACCACTTTATTAGAAAAAACGAAGGTCCCGAGACTGAGACCTTCTGGAGGAGCGGGATGTTTTTGAAATCAAGACTTCTTAAAACGTTATTGTAATGCCTTTCTGTGCGTTTTAAAACTGCGAATACAACATTTGTACCGGTAAAAATAAAGTTCTATGTACCTTATCTCAACATCCGTCCTTCGGATTGTTTTTCATCACAGGTACCGGTACCGCATACCGGTGCATGCCGTCACAAATCGAGCACTGGTTATAACCATACATACAACAATAGAGAAAAAAATGACGTTATTACACATTATACATCTGTGGCTCAAAAAGGAGTCGAATATGCAGGAACAACAATTTTTGATTATTTGTCCAATATCGTAAAATGTCCGACAGACATCTAACCTCAAATCATTTCTCCCTTACAACTCCTTGTATTTAAAAATTGGTAGGCTGTAAAAAAAAGTAGTTTTTAAATATAGTGACAAGAGTAGGACTAAAAAATAATAATGTCATTAATATCACTACGATTCATTTGCACAAATCCCGTAAACTGACTCCCTCCACGTCATTTCTGTAGTGTGAAGGAAGCCTGCATACTCGGATAGCAAGACAAACCACGAAACAACTCATATTGTTACAAAAGGAAATTTACAATACTTAACAAATTTACAATACTTAACTTTGGCAATTAGATAGATGTGTCGCAAGCTATGGGCGACTTACAAAGTAATCAGTCTTCTTTAGTATAGACAACCTCAAGTCTGTGCTACATGGAGAATAAAAGCGAAGTGACTAGCGTTGACGCTGCTATCCATGTCCCTAATCTTGAAGCTGCTATTGAGGTGGGCTGTCACCAGTCGGTCGCGGCGGTTATGTCCTCTCCACATAGGGGCCGCTGCTGTCGCATTGTCGTCCTGGAGGGAGGTAAGGCCAGTGTGTGATTGGCTGACTTCTTCTCACAGCCTTTTGTGTCTTGTCGTTCCCGACTGCCGGCGCTTGCCTTTACGCCGTACCAATTTCGATAAAATTTCGTTTAAATTACCTATTTAAGATGTAACTAACTAACTAAATGACTAAAAGAACATATCCGTTGATAGTTCATATCCTGAGGTAGCAAAGAACCTTTAATTTTGTAATGTAGGGAGAGGGGCGGGAGGTAAAAATTGCAGAGGAAGACCAATGCACAAATATAGTTAACATGTTCGAATGGTTGTCGGTTCCAGCAGCTCTCTAGACGTGAAGTGGCTTACAGAGGACAAACCAACATGCAGAATTGGATCAAACCAATAGTCGGACCGATGAGCACAGCAACAACATCACACACGGTGGTGTTCGCACTGCTGCTAAGACAAAATAATATTAGAATGACAGTCAACAGTGACGAGAACAACCGTTAGACCAATGTACGACACTCTACACAGCATTGATCGGTATTTAAGGAGTCACTACTGAGACATGAAAACATGCCGAACAGCTTTTTTCCAGCGTGGTCATTGACACTGGTCTACTTTCATGCAAATACTGAGTTGGATGACGTAGTAGTTAAGGCACTGGTCTCACATTCTGGAGCAGCGTGATCTAATTCCCCATAGTCTATGAAATTTATATTTTGCTAAATACATTAAAGCGAACGACAGGATGAATCCACTGAAAAAGACACGGTTAACTGTTTTCACTAAACTTGTTCTATGGGAGCCTGTAGTTCGTTCCTAAAGGTCTCATCATTACGGGGCCCTACAAGCAAACCTTCTCTCTCTCAATGCGCCTGAAGTTGCAAATGAACCCATACCACAAAGCACCACATCTGGAGACTTTGAAGCCCATTCAAGAGGACACTGTCATCTTCAAACATTAGTCGTGTCAGATTGAAGATAGAATGTGCAGTCCTTGGAGGCACTGTATTCTTAAAATAATTTACTGATTCGTCCGTAGTTTTGTCAGAAATCGACTGAAATGTACGTATACAGACATCGTCAAACATAAATCGACCTTGCTGTTGCCGTCGATTGATACCAAAGAATTCTCTACAGTAGTATGTTAGCTTCCTCGCGAGCCAGATGCGGCAACCGTACACATCGATCTCGCGTAGTCTAAACGCTTCTCTCGCATGACATACACTCCTGGAAATTGAAATAAGAACACCGTGAATTCATTGTCCCAGGAATGGGAAACTTTATTGACACATTCCTGGGGTCAGATACATCACATGATCACACTAACAGAACCACAGGCACATAGACACAGGCAACAGAGCATGCACAATGTCGGCACTAGTACAGTGTATATCCACCTTTCGCAGCAATGCAGGCTGCTATTCTCCCATGGAGACGATCGTAGAGATGCTGGATGTAGTCCTGTGGAACGGCTTGCCATGCCATTTCCACCTGGCGCCTCAGTTGGACCAGCGTTCGTGCTGGACGTGCAGACCGCGTGAGACGACGCTTCATCCAGTCCCAAACATGCTCAATGGGGGACAGATCCGGAGATCTTGCTGGCCAGGGTAGTTGACTTACACCTTCTAGAGCACGTTGGGTGGCACGGGATACATGCGGACGTGCATTGTCCTGTTGGAACAGCAAGGTCCCTTGCCGGTCTAGGAATGGTAGAACGATGGGATCGATGACGGTTTGGATGTACCGTGCACTATTCAGTGTTCCCTCGACGATCACCAGTGGTGTACGGCCAGTGTAGGAGATCGCTCCCCACACCATGATGCCGGGTGTTGGCCCTGTGTGCCTCGGTCGTATGCAGTCCTGATTGTGGCGCTCACCTGCACGGCGCCAAACACGCATACGACCATCATTGGCACCAAGGCAGAAGCGACTCTCATCGCTGAAGACGACACGTCTCCATTCGTCCCTCCATTCACGCCTGTCGCGACACCACTGGAGGCGGGCTGCACGATGTTGGGGCGTGAGCGGAAGACGGCCTAACGGTGTGCGGGACCGTAGCCCAGCTTCATGGAGACGGTTACGAATGGTCCTCGCCGATACCCCAGGAGCAACAGTGTCCCTAATTTGCTGGCAAGTGGCGGTGCGGTCCCCTACGGCACTGCGTAGGATCCTACGGTCTTGGCGTGCATCCGTGCGTCGCTGCGGTCCGGTCCCAGGTCGACGGGCACGTGCACCTTCCGCCGACCACTGGCGACAACATCGATGTACTGTGGAGACCTCACGCCCCACGTGTTGAGCAATTCGGCGGTACGTCCACCCGGCCTCCCGCATGCCCACTATACGCCCTCGCTCAAAGTCCGTCAACTGCACATACGGTTCACGTCCACGCTGTCGCGGCATGCTACCAGTGTTAAAGACTGCGATGGAGCTCCGTATGCCACGGCAAACTGGCTGACACTGACGGCGGCGGTGCAAAAATGCTGCGCAGCTAGCGCCATTCGACGGCCAACACCGCGGTTCCTGGTGTGTCCGCTGTGCCGTGCGTGTGATCATTGCTTGTACAGCCCTCTCGCAGTGTCCAGAGCAAGTATGGTGGGTCTGACACACCGGTGTCAATGTGTTCGTTTTTCCATTTCCAGGAGTGTATTTAAAATGGTGGATCTAAGAAATCACATAGATACAGTACTTCCTGACTTCTGAAAAGCATTTGACTCAGTACAACGCCAGCGTTTAACAAAAGTACGATTATATGAGGTCTCAAATAAAATTTGTGACTGGGTTGAGAAATTATTGGTAGACAGGTCATGCACGTTATCGTGGATGGAGAAATATGGACAGAAATAGAAGTAACTTTAGGCGTGCGCCAGGTAAGTCGACCGAGTCCGTTGTTCGTGTTGTATGTTAACGAGCCGACAATGTCAACACCAACCTCAGGCAATTCGCAAATGATGCAGTTACCTATAATGAAGTACCGTCTAAAACGTTGGCCAAGTACGAGTAGGATTCGCTCACTGAGGGTTCCGTACATATTTCATCCATCTTGGCAATGGAGAATCTCAAAGATTTTTGCCTGATATCTATGTCGATACTGGCAAGGTACTTTGTCCTGGCAATTCCAAGACCCTTTCGAAATCTCTACTGTAGTTTCCGGACGTACGAAAAAAAGAGAGGAGGGAACTATTATTTATATATATAGAGAGAGAGAAGATTTAATAAGACATTTTTATTTACTTACTAAAACATGACTACGTCTTCATGAAGTAATGTTCGTCCGTTATGCTTTCGAAAGATGATGAATGTAGTGTGTTTTCAAATGGCAAAAGATATTTTTTATGTCACATAATTACATTTTAACAAATTTCTGATTTTTTCTATTTGTACTTTAAAAAATCTTGCCTTCTCGAAGAATTTCACGACTCTGTGTCAACAGGAAGTACCCTATAGGTTTTGATGGGTGAATTTTCGTGCACGAAAATATACGACATAAAGGGATGTATGTTTTGATTACATTGAATTACATCGTAATTTTTACACCGAAAAGGGATCATAGACTTTAGTATGTGACATAAAAGGGAACTTGACGCGTCAAACTGTTCCAGAGAATAAGGGTCTTAACAGTCGGACAGGGAGGCCGACAGATGGACGGCGACCAAGCGATCGAACAAGGCTCCGTTTTTACAGATTACAACACGGAACCACAAAAAGTTGCAAAAACATTCAGTGAGATGTTGATAAGCTTTCAAAATTGTTCAAATGGCTCTGAGCACTATGGGACTTAACATCTGAGGTCATCACTCCCCTATAACTTAGAACTACTTAAACCTAACTTACCGAAGGATAGCACACATATCCATGCCCGAAGCAGGATTCGTACCTATGACCGTAGCGGTCGCGCGGTTCCGGACTGAAGCGCCTAGAACCGCTCGGCCACAGCGACCTGCGCGATAAGATTTCAAAGCGGTTCAAAGACTGGCAACTTCATTTAAACATATATAAATGTAAAATTGCGGACCTTAGAAAACGGCATAGCGTTGATCTGTGACAAGAATTTCAAAGAACCACAAATAGAATCAGTCAACTCATTCAAGTAGGTGAGGGTAATACATAGATAGGGGTATGAAATGGAAGGACCACATAGGCTCAGTCGTAGGTAAAGCAGACTGCAGACTGTGGTTCATCCGCAGGCTACTGTGAAAATGCAGTTTACGTAAAAGGAGACTGCTTACAGATCACTTGCTTGTTCCATCTTAGAATATTGCTCAAGTATATGGGACCAGTTTCAAAGAGGAGTAACAGAGGATACTGAACGTGTACAAAGAAGGAGGGCATGACTGGTCACAGGTCTGTCTGACCCAAGGGAGGATGTCACGAAAATGTTGAAAAATCTTAATTGACACGCTCTTGAAGATAGACATAAATTACCCTGCGTAACTATACTTCAGGAATAGTATTAACTGGGGAATCTGGAAACGTAATTTAGCTACACTTCGCTCTCGTAGGGATCACCAAAAAGAAGATCAGACCAATTACAGCCCCTACAGGGGCATTTAAGCAATCATTCTTCCAACACTACATACTAACATGAGCTACATGCTAAGTATAGGCTCTTCATTGTGGTTTGCAAAGTCTTGTCAGGTATTGGATATTGAAGCTCTTATTTCTTGAACTTGCTTCTAAGCGGCCTGTTTCAGTTTGAGGACTGGTCGGAGCTCAAAGCTAAAACTGGTCCTTTCATGACACAGTTTACTAAGATTTTTCTATTACGGATAACATGTCAACACATTAACATTCATTTAAGAACGAACTCACGATCACTGCTACAGAAATTTACTACACTAACAGAAAAATCTGATTTATTAATTTTCGCAGACACACACTGCATCAAGAGTGATCACGAATGAAGATATTTAAACAATGACAGCAGTATCTCAGGCCCACCATGTCGGAGATAAATGTAACCATTGCTGAAAATAAATTCTAATGCCGGAAGAGTATATCCAGGAGAAACGTGTAGCGCTACCCTTAGTGCTTTTTCAGATTATTAGTATTTCACCTTATCGGTTCCATTTTCCAGTTTTTCTGTGGATGATAGTATTCCTTATTCTTATTTTACAGGACACCGTGGAGAGACGCGTAACTTTATCTATGACAGCCGCGCCATTCCATGGTCATAGACCGCACTCCACTGCCTCTCTTCAACTTTTGCGTCAAATTAAAATAAGTAAAATTTATTGCTACACTAGGACAGGAACTAGCTATGTTGGTGCCATAGTGGTCCACCGCAGTCATGGAAGTGAAATACTCTCCACACTTATTTTACCGAAATAATAAAACTGTCTTCACCCTGAAGGTTGGTCTGAACTCCTCAGTGCTTAACTAGGTGTGGCCTTGCCTTCTTTCTAGCTCTGACCAGTTATGGGAGAACTACAGCTTGACGTGAACTCTTAACCGTGGTGCAACTTTTTAATATTAAAGTCATTGCCACAGGTGAATGGAGGAATGAGTGAGAGAAAGTATACTTATACCCATTGTGAACTGAACAGCAGACCTCTGGGTTTGTAGGCAAGTGGCACTTTTACACAGTTTACACATTACATCTAATATTTTCCAAAGAATGGATCTCATTTCATGTGCAAGACGCTAAACTCCGAAAATGCTTTTGCGCCCTACTGCCTTTTTAAAAACTACCGTGAAAAAGAAAACGGCCGTGGATGATTTCTGTCCCTTCTTAAGCAGAGACTTTTTACGGTTAGTTATTTATTTTCTTGGGACAGTTTTACGGTTCAGTCTTCTTTAATGCCGAAATAAAACCGCTACGGAACGCACACATAGTTAATTTTCTTCTTGAAACAGTCGCTCGCCTAACGCCCGTTTTTCATGATGCTAGAGCTGCCTTAAGTGTCAATAAAATTAGTCCCACTGTAAACATTTCTCTAAGAGCGAACTCTGGCAGGTAGAAAGCGTTGCTAACACCAACACACCGTAAAATGCCTTATTTCGTTTATGCAAGGATTTATTTTCGTCTTTTAGATGGTCAAGGGTCAATGACTCCGTAACAAAACCTGGTTAAACATACGGGTATAGTTACTTAATATGCAGAGTTTTATACACTGGTTGGTTTTATTTTTAAAAATGTGTGTCAAACTGAAACCATATCTCAGCCGATGTTTCAGATCATATTAATAATCTAGTTGGTACCAACAGCTTGCCAAATTTTATGTAAGCATTCAAAAGGGGTTGGGAACTGGAGTTTGTGTGTGCGTGTGTGTGTGTGTGGGGGGGGGGGGGGGGGGGGGAGGATAGAAGATTAGGGCTTACCGTTCTGCGGAAATCGGGGTCATTAGAGACGGAGCACAAGTTCGGAATGTTTCAAGCATGGGGAAGGAAGAAGGTGGTGTCCTTTCATAAGAACGATCTCGGTATTTGCTTGGAATGATTTAAGGAAATCACAAAAACATTAATCTGGATGGTCGGACGCGGATTTAAACCGTCCTCCTCCCCAGCGCGAGTCCCGTGTGTTAACAACTGCGTCACATCGTTCGGTCTAAAACTGGGAGCTATGACAGTTACAATATAGTCGATGAGTTTCTTGATTTCCGGACCGCATTCGATATAGTTATCTGATCGTCTATTGAACAAAATACTGAACTATATTTGTGACTGTATTGAGAAATTAATCACAATTATAACCAAGCACTTAGGAACAACCTTCAGACGTGAAAGTAATTTCGGTCATGCCCCAACGGAGCGTTATGACTTCGGAAGCCCCGTCAAGTGACATGTGGATGATTCAGTGTTATATACAGGGTGTCCCAAACATTTTAGGTCAAATTAAAACAGGTGATAGTTAGTCCACAACCGAATATATTGAGAGAGGGAACCAGTCGTCGGAAATGCATAAGTCAGTCCACAACCAATTATATTGAGATAGGGAACCAGTCGTCGGAAACGCATATTTATTGTGTTACGGATATACACATCGTACACCGCATAACAACTCATAGTAATTGTTCAAAGTGATGACTGCAAGTCTCAATGCATGCACGGCAACAGCGCATGAAGTTCTGCCACACTCTCTCAAAGATCCCTTTTATCTGTTGTACCAGGAGACAGGCAGCTTGGACCCTAGCAAGCAAGTATTGATCCATTTCTATGGGGGTTTCATACACCAACTTCTTGATGTAACCCCAGAGGATAAAGTCCGGAGGTATGAGATCAGGAGATCGCTTTGGCCATGGGACAGAACCTCCCGTTCCAGTCCAACGATGAGGGTTCGTGTTGTTCAGGTGCTCGCGGACATTAACATCGAAGTGGGCTGGTACACCAGACAACAAGGGGTACATTCTCCAAGAATTCTGGAAGCACATCTCACAGGAACACCTGTTAACGTGGGCCAGTCAAAGAGTAAGGCAGCAAATGAGATCCTGACAGGTGATCTTGGACAGTGCCCATCCATACGCTGACAGAAAATCGTTGCTGGTGGACACCGATGCGGGTGGCGTTGAGATTTTCCTCACTCCAGATATGGCTGTTGCTGCTGTTGAAAACACCGTCAAGCCGCGCTGGGTAGCCGCCCGGTCTAGGGCGCCTTGTCACGGTCCGTGCGGCTTCCCCCGTCGGAGGTTCGAATCCTCCCTCGGGCATGGGTGTGTGTGTTGTCATAGCGTAAGTTAGTTTAAGTTAGATTAAGTAGTGTGTAGGCTTAGGTACCGATGACCTCAGCAGTTTGGTCCCATAAGACCTTACCACAAATTTCCAAACAACGTCGGGGGTGAAAAAGTCTGATCCGTGAACAATACAAACTGTAAGAAGTTCGGCGCGACGACATAGCAATGTATAATCCATTGATAGAAGCGAATGCGGGACTCAAAATCCATTGGTCCCAGTGCTTACACATGTTGTTTATGACAGTGGTGTAATACCAGCTCACCCGTACTCTACACACTGATCATTCGAAGGGTTGATGGATGCTTATTGCTGGGTGGTCGGCCACACGATCCAACACCATCTCCTCAAAGTCTGGTGTTCGAACATGTCTTTTGTTGGAACTTTGGCCTAGTCTCTGTGGCGTGAACGACATTGTCTCTCGTAGGCTAGTATCCACGGAGATAAACTTCTTCCATTTATGATGACCCCTATTGGGAAAGCGTTCTCTGTACTTTCGTGCTGCTTTGCAAGCACTACATCCTGCCGCACCGTACAATAAATGCATTTCTGCCAACTCTCGTGATGAGTAATGTTTTATATTTGACTACGCGTTAGGCACCGTATACAGTAACACATCTCACCATGGACACATCACAAGCTGTCTGATGCAATGGACAGTTGATACCAGATATAGTGGTTAGCGTGCGGAGCGCGTTAGTGCGCCGTTGCGATGCATGCAGTAGTCACATGACACACGTGCTATGAGCTAAGCTGTGTACAGTACGTCTGTTTGGCAGTCAGGGGTGTGCACGGTTTATCATCCGCTGCCTGCTCCAGTGTACAACAGAGTCCTGGGATCTATGCGAGAGTGTGGCAGAACTGCATGCACCTTTGCAATACATGCACTGAGTCTGGCGGTGGTCGGTTTGAAAAGTTATTATGAGCTACGTTGTTGTTATGCAATTATGCGGTGTATCTCCGTAACACCATAAGTATGCTTTTCCGACGATTGTTTCCCTACCTCAATATAATGGGGTTGTGGACCCACTGTCACCTGGTTCAATCTGATCCAAAAGATTTGAGACATCCTGTAAGGAGACGGAGCAACAATATAAGAATTTAGCATAATGGTGTAAGGCCAGTAGAGGTTCAACGTTTGGTCCAGAGTTTGTCAATCGTCCCTCGACATAATCAAATACAATCTACTTTGCGTACAGTGGTAGCAAAACGTTATACCGCTCTGTTACGCGATTGGAAGGCAGTCACCAAAAACAATAAACACCGAAATACAGGGGTGTAAAAACATACGGAAACACCAAAATATATCACATTTCCATGCCTAATGCGGTGCAGGAAAACCGTTGGCATTCATAACAGGACCCAGTGGTCTGGAATGGCTAAACGAAGGTCCTGTATAATTTTCAAGAGAAACTTCTACCTTTACTCCTGCAAAATAGTGGAAAGCTCAGGTAACGATGATCGAAGTGGGTAGCGAACATTTACCCTTCTCTCCAAAGCAGACCACAAAGGCACAATACTACGGAGATGTGGTGACTGTGATGGTCAGGAAAGACGCGACAACACACTCTCGTAACTACAAAACCAGTCCTGGTTGAATCGAACCGGGCGATAGAGTTTCTGTTGTCTTGGAGCACAACGTCGCGATTGGGGAGCAAACGTTGTACCTTGGGATGGACCTGATCACCCAAAACGGACACATACTCCTTGGCAGAGATGCGACGTCGCAGAGTACCCATTTGGCAAATGGAATGCCACGATTTTCCAGTTACGGACGTTTACATCACTGCTCTGCAATTCCCAGTTTATGGAGCTCCATTCGTGTTGCTTTGATGCTGACAGGTTTCGCGAGTACAACATTCAGCTCCTTACTGATTTTTTCAGCTGTTTCTCTCCTTTTTCGTCACAATTCTCGTCAGTGTCCGTCTGCCACGATCACTCAACACACACTTTCACTGGGTGTTGTGACTTAGCGGATGATGTGTTTCCGGTTTCCTGTAAGCGGTATAAACCTTGGTGCTTCTTGTCTCTTGGTGCCTCTCGAAATCCCAAACTCTTCGGCTGACTGCCTAGGTTAGGGAAGCGTTCACCATACGACCACCAACAATTTGCTCACGTTCGAATTCACTTAGCTCCAACACAATGCACTCATAATTATACAGACCACTGACCACGGTTGACACTTTTAACGTATTGAGTACACTTCACAGGTACCGTCTGAGATCAGACACAACATCGCAACCTGCATTTATGTTCAAGCCGACACTCCTCGCGATGCTTCCATATTTTTGTCCAATTCCTGTATGCCCAACAGTTGTAGGAAATGCGAATTCTAGTATTCTTTGGAAGAAACCAGAGAAAATTTAACTCATTGACCAAAGAGGTATTATTAGGTATGAATTTTTAATTTTTCTTATTAAATACAGAAGGCTCAAAGAAGAGCGACACGTTATGTCACGCACTTGTCAAGGAGGGCGATAACAACATAGAGGAGTTCATCAGGTTCCATTGCCAGGCACTAGATGAGAGGTTTAATACTGAAATTCCGAGAGTATATGTTCGCAGAAGGAACAAAGAACACATTACTTCGTACTACATACATCTTACGAAGTGACAATGGCATAAAATTCAGAAAGATTCGAGCGCCGCTGCAAACTGTCAGATGAATTCTGGATCTGGATCCAGTTGTTAATGTATTTCACTTACGGTAGTATCAATTGTCATTTCTTCAAAAGAAAGCTGAATATCAACAGATCAAGCGCAATCTGACTTCCACTGTTAAAACCTTTATTTGTTCGTACAACATATCTCATTTCTACTACTTCTCATGAGAACAGCGAGAAACTTAACATCAGGATTGATGGTCGCAAAGTCAATGAAGTTAAGGAGTTCTGCTACCTAGGCAGTAAAATAACCAATGACGGACGGAGCAAGGAGGACATCAAAAGCAGACTCGCTATGGCAAAAAAGGCATTTCTGGCCAAGAGAAGTCTACTAATATCAAATACCGGCCTTAATTTGAGGAAGAAATTTCTGAGGATGTACGTCTGGAGTATAGCATTGTATGGTAGTGAAACATGGACTGTGGGAAAACCGAAACAGAAGAGAATCGAATAATTTGAAATGTGGTGCTATAGACGAATGTTGAAAATTAGATGGACTGATAAGGTAAGGAATGAGGAGGTTCTACGCAGAATCGGAGAGGAAACGAATATGTGGAAAACACTGATAAGGAGAAGGGACAGGATGATAGGACATCTGCTAAGTCATGAGGGAATGACTTCCATGGTACTAGAGGGAGCTGTAGAGGGCATAAACTGTAGAGGAAGACAGAGATTGGAATACGTCAAGCGAATAATTGAGGACGTAGGTTGCAAGTGCTACTCTGAGATGAAGAGGTTAGCACAGGAAAGGAATTTGTGGCGGACCGCATCAAACCAGTCAGTAGACTGATGACCAAAAAAAAAAAAAAAATCTATTTTACGTATTTGTGGACGAAGACGACGACTGGAGACTAACGTCTCATCTATACACTGTATTATGGACACTGTAGAGGAACGGAATTCAAACTCCCATTCTAACACAGATTTCCCGCGGTTTACGTAATCGGCTGGTGCGAATCACATCAACAGAATGGTAACTCAGTTTCTTTTTTGGTTATTTTTTGTTCAAATAACGTCGTGTCAATTCACTCTCCATAGTACAGAATAAAACTACTGGTAGCTGAAGACTAGGGAAAATCGGCTTGAGTTTCTGAGACATGAATGAACAATCGAAGTACACGTGTTGTCTTAGAGTACAGGTTAAAGAAAGACAAAATAAAAATTTACAGCGTTGGTAGATTTATGAAAATCTTTTGACAATGTTCACTGGAATGCACTCTTTGCAAAGTTGAAATTATCACATATAAAACACAGAGAGACAAAGATTTTCCAGAACCTGTACAGGAACTAGACCACAGTTATAAGAAAAGAAGTAGTTGAGAAGGGAATGAGACATGGTCGCAGTTTGTGCATACCTATTAGGGTGAATAGGAAGCGCTGACGGGACTTCTGTTTACTTCGACATGCCATCCAGTGCAACTGTTGAAGAGAAAGGCACCAAAAGAGTACTGTTTCGCAATACGAGCGACGAGAAATCGCAAATCACCATGATGTCGTATGTGCTTGCCCGGTGAACAAAAATGTGACACTACGTTATCCTCAATCTTAAAAACAACGCCAAAAGTAAAGCTGCCGCCTGGCGTCACATTTCGTTGCAACGGAAATGGGCGGATGACCACTGAGTTGCTTATAGTTTTGCTCTGCATAGTCTGGACAGGAGGCCACGTGCATTTCTAAAGCATCGTGGGTACTGATGCTTTCCAGGGGCACCTGACATCAGTAGCGAAGGCATAAAGCATTGAATTAAACACTGATCTTGTCGCCATTCCAGGAGACATAACTTCGCAATAAGTGTTAGATGTGGTGGTGAATTAACCATTTAAAGAACATCTAAAGCAGTTGTACAACAATTTGTTACTTCAAGGTGGTCAAGCCATGAGCCCTACGTAAAGCTGATGAAGCATGCAGTAACTCTTATTGTGGCTTGGATCCAGACCGCTTGGACACGTACATCCAGTGCATCAACTGTGAAGACTTTAAGAAATGCTAAAAAAACATTTGATGTGAGTGAAGATGATCTAATATGGGAAGAAACGAAAGGTAATCATGACAATGGCAGTGACACTGCAGATTCAGAGGACCATTCCAGTTAGGAGGCCTAAGTGGCATCCGTATCTGACTAAGAGTGGTGTTTATCTAATTTTATTTTCTGTTTACCGGTACTTTTATTGTCTCCTTCCGTTACCTGTAATGAGGTAAAAATTTGTAAGTTTTAAGAATCAACTAGGATGTGTATAAATCTTTTTGTGTAATCTCTTATTAAACAGTGGCAGGGGAGAGGGTGGGGAGGAGAAGGAGGGGGATGCATTCGGAATTGTCTTGTACTCGGAGATATACGGCAAATCTGGGTGACGTGAGTTCGAGCTGCTCTCACTCCGAATGCGAGTCCAGTGCCTTAAATACTTTCACGAAGGTTCAAACAACTTCTTGAGATAATACTCAGTTCTCGTCCACGTTTTCTCTTGCCTTGTCTTCCTAAGCAGACGTTGGCCTGTCCCTGTGTCAGTGGCAGAGTGACCCTCCCCTTCGCCACATTCTTATCTTACCAGTAAACCCCTAAGCACAAATGTTTAAAGACGTGAACACCCGACTATAAAACAGCTTCAAACAACTCATTACTACAAAAATAAGTTAATATGTTAAATGTTTGACATTCAGAATGTAAGTGAGAAAAAGTTCATAAAAATTTTGAAATTATCCGTTAAGTTTATTGGGAGCCACTAAGTCATCTCATTCTCAAATGTTAGATGAATAAAGCCTGGATATTTGCGCCCCGTCATTTACACTGACTCGAGCGCACACAGTTTGTAACTGTAATACTTGACATTTTGTGTTAACCTTCGCAATACAAAGGGGATGGGGGGAATAATCGTAATCTACTGTGATACTTCATATTTAAAAATTTTGAAAAAAAATATTATTTGTTTTTAATGATTTCTTATATGGAATTCCGTAACTTCTTTAATTTGTACACTAAAACTTAATCCAAAAATTTAAGTTTTAATGGCGAATGTGACATTTCGCAACAAATGTCATATTCAAATTTTCAGGTTCAGGACCATTCTTACTCATCTATATAACTTTAAAAAGTACGTTGTGATTGAAGATCAACGATAGTTAACGAAACATATCTTTTTTTAAATTTTTTGTGGTGGTCATAAAGTACCACTTCACTCGGTGTATATATCACGGAAAATCTTTAATCTTTGTTGTATTAAGACTGTGCTAAAAGATGTTTTCAGATTTGGTACTCTACTTATACTTCAGTAAATAGTACGTTGTTAATAAAAGTCCGCCCCCCCCACCCCCCCTAATGGTATTACGCGTTATAGAAAGTGCGTTGGTATTGTTAGGTTTACTAAGATTATAGCTCTTAATGAGTATACGACAACATTTTAAATTTTTAAATTCGGTCAGTAGCTGTACGCCATGTTCATAATACAATTTTGTTGCTCCTAGAATCCGTTAAATTGGCAATCTGAAACTGAACCGTTCTACAGAGATTTCCGTAGAACATTCCCTGTATATATGAGAAAAAGTACTACCACAACTGTATCTTGAAACTGTCTTTATTCTATCACATTAGTTTCGGCAGCACATTACCGCCATCCTCAGGCCCCACCAATGCCGAAAGAGTATTTGAATTCCTTCGCGCATTTATCGTGGGATCCTTGTTACACACGTGGGCTAGCTTTCATCAGGAGTCTATAAGCGACACCTTGTTGTCTTCAATAATACGTGTGCTAGTAACAAGGATCCCATAGTAAATGCACCAAGGAAATCAAATACTCTTTTGACAGCGGTGCCTGAGGAGTCTATACTCGACACCGTGTTGTTTCCAATGTTATTGGAGACAACACGGTGTCGATTTGAGATTCCTGATGAAAGCTAGCCCACGTGTGGTAGTAACAAGGAAACCACATTAAATGCGCCAACGAAATCAAATACTCTTTTGGCATTGGTGTTGCCTGTGGATAGCCGGTAATGTGCCGCCGAAACTAGTCGTGTAACAGAACAAAGACACTTTCAAGACACAGCTTTGGTCGCACTTTTTCTCATATATATTATTAGCTAAAATTCCTTGTCCACGCAATTACATGGACACCTTAAATTCCGTGTATTTTTGATGTTTTAACCAATCATAAAGTCACATAAATGCGTGCAGAAAATTGGAAATTAACCATATGCTGTGTCTTCCATCTCTTATTAAGCATATTTTACTCTACAATGGTTCTTTTCCTTTCATAATATTATACATTTTCATAAGTAATTAACTGCTTTTAATACCTTATCCCACGAACAATAAACTGTCTGTTTCAGATCATTCTCCGCTGTCTGTCTTGTATCACTACTGAATTGGGGCTCATTGACACATTGGATCTTTGAATTCATTAATGATACGTATTCGAATAGTACGATTTGTAGCAGAGCGCTGCGAACGCCCGGGGGATCTAGGATTGAGTCCTTCTTCGTCACACATACTTGACGTGCGACTTACATTCAATGCATGATATTCGTCGTACTCTTAAATTTATGCGGAAAGTAAGAAGCTAACCTTCCACTCAGATAAAATTAAGTAGACTCAACAGTGGCAGACGTTTAACGGAATGAATTGAGAACGATGAGCGAGCCGCACAAGTAAAAAAAAAATGAAATATGTTAGCAGCTGTCAGCCGTGTTAGTGTCTTGAAGTGAAATGTGGCCGTGATTCCGGAGAACCTGTTTCACACTGCGAATAACCGCTGCTGGCAGAGGAGTACAGCTTGATGAACTTGAACAGCTACCTTACGTACCCGAGAGCATATTGCAGGTGAACTGCACTAAACTTAAATCATTCTATAGGTAGTTTGAAGACTTTTTATAGTCGTTGTAATGAGTACTAACCCATTCCTCATAATGATAGCCTACCGTCTCTCTAGGCGTAATCTAAATGAGCATCATTTGACGCTGCTTGCCTCCAGTCTTCACATTTCCAAGTCGATTCTGGTTCCATGTGAAGTTCGCTTGAAAGTTCGTATGAAATATATTTCGTTTATAGTGGGACCTTCCGACTCTCATGTACCGTTATTAGTTGCTTCATTATTAGAACATAATCGTAGCTGTACTTTAATAGCATTCCAGTAGTCTAGGTTTTTTTATGATTGGATTCTTTTATGACAGATTTAGAAAGTCCACGTTTCTCATAAATTATTGTCAACAATACTGTCTGACACTATGTGACACTGCGATAAACAGTTAAGATAGATCAGCTAGAAACGAACTGTTAGTGAAGCTCTAATAATGCAACCTCCGGAAGTTTTACGATATTAATACGAACAGGTGTATGAAACTTTTTCCGTAAGCAATCCTGTCATATCTGATTTAAGATTCGAACTTTCTAAAATGTGCCAACCGTAACGGTAAAATCATTTCATCAATGCAAAAAAAGGTGACGATTTTCAAGTATTTCAAATAGACTGTAATTGTGCCATACATAACGGAGGATGTCCCGGAGAAATGAGGAAGGCAAACGGTGGGAGGGATGCATTTTGCTGACTGTCATCTGTACATAAAGTGAAGGTCGCAACGGATTACAAGACCACTTCTGAACACGGAGCCACTTTCTGCTGTGGTCACTGATGCAGATCAAGATTTTCGCTTTCTTTTGTACGCCTATCACGAACCGTAACCTACATCCGCGTTACACGAGGTACGCGGATAATACATTCTGAGTCCATGTACAGGCAGTGTGTGCACATCCAGAGCGAATGTTGTAAGAGGAAGCTGGCTATTGCTTATCTCAATGTTATTCAGTCAGTGGATTGAGCAGGATATATAAAAAAAGAAGAAGAAATTTGTAAAGGGATTGAAGTTCAAGAAGAGGAAATAAAAACTTTGAGTTTTGCCAGTGACATTGCAATTCTGTCAGAGATGGCAAAGGACTTGGAAGAGCACTTAAACGATATGGATAGTGGCTTAAAAAGACGCATCAACACTAGTTGCAAGGGTAATAGAATGCAGATAATTAAGACCGTTAATGCTGTGAGGACTACGATAGGGAATGAGACACCAAAAGAGGTAGAAGAGTTTTGCTATTTGGGTAAAGAAACTTCTGAAAAAGAGCATTTTGTTAACATCGAATGTAAATTTAAATGCTCGGAAGTCTTTTTCGAAGGTACTTGGACTATTGCCATATACGGAATGAAATATCGACATAAAAAGTTCAGACAAGAAGAGAATAGAAGACTGAAGTGTGGTGCTATAGAAGAATGCTGAAGATTAGATGGGTAGATCGAATAACTAATGAGGAGGAAAACAGAAATTTATGGCACACTCTGACCAAACGTAGGTATCAGTTGATATGACACTTCCTGAGGTATCATAGAACCGTCAGTTTGGAAATGGAGGGATGTCTGATGAGAAAAATTAAAAGGCAGAGACCAAGGCTTGAATACAATAAGCGGGTTCAAATGGATGTAGGATGGGATGGTTACACAGAGATGAAGACGCTCGCACAGGTTAGATTAGCATAGAAAGCAGCGTCAAATCCGTCTTCGTACTGTAGAACACAACAGAAACAATAACAGGAAACGAACGTTTGGTCCCACAGATTTGTCCTCCAGGCGCGATACAAGACATTCCCCGGGCGTAATTCATTGGCATATTTCTCCTCGGAGTACAAGTTCTTACTTTCCATTGTGATACTCGCTAGTGTTAAAGATTAGGTCTGCCGCAGAAATTAAACGTATATTTCTGTAGCTGGTGTGCGAGAATACATTCTCATCTATATTTCATACAAAATAGATGAATACCATCACTTCTGACTCTGAATATGCGTTACCACATGTGCACCCATTAAGTCTCTCTCAAATGTATAGACCTGTCTCAGTTAACTGGTTAAACAGAGAAGGTATGCCAGCTTACGGAATCTGACCAGCGTTACTCTTCATAGCTAATGAGTGGTAATTTTCTCGTCCGCAATGTTATGTTTGTGAATGTCTAGCGATAAAGCACGCGAAATATTACCCTCTTCTAACGTTACCTCGCTGGAACGTTAACTTCCAATGTAGAATGAGCTTCACGGCTAACGTGGCACGCTTGAGCAATGATCACGGCTGTGCTTCATCAGCTGTACACCACCCATGCTGAATACACAGGGTGTGACGTAAACGAGTACGACGTAACATATTTAGTGCTCAGTGTCACATCGTGAGCAACAACCACAAGATTGTTTCCCTAATTTTCCTACGTCAATAAATGCCAATGACATAAACTTTCATTAAATTGGGAAATGTGCCTGTGCGCCTACATTGGCCAGAGGGAAAGAGCGATAAAACTGCGCAACAATTACCAAGAGAGAACAACCAATGATCAAAACATTATTTTCTACCAACTACGATGTACAATAGTTTGCCCATGCAATGTAAAGAGATTAGTAAAACAAAATTATTTATAAAGGCGATAAACACTACCTTTCAAATTTGTTTTTGGAATGGGTCCGTCTTGAGCAAAACAGCTTTTTTTTCTCTTCTTCTTGCATCCGGACATGTTTCGCTGAAGTTTCAGCATCATCAATGGGTTCTACTAAACAGCAGGAAAAGTGCCGTTTACTGTTTTGAACACATAAAATGTCGACATTTTAAGAAAATAATTACATACTTGGAAAACAAAGTTTTGTATCTATGCCTTGTTACTACATGCTGTGGTTTTTTACGTTTTGCATTAGAGCTATTTTCCGTCATCCAAAAACAAATTTATTTGTAAGCAGACATAGACAGAATAGCTTCAACCTCAAGACAATTAGTATCTATTAAGGAATGCGTATTATACCATGCAGGGTTAGTTAAATAACATAGAGTTAGAATTTGGTAAAATAAATTTAAAGCAAGTAAATAAAAATAGTAGCAAACACTTCTGCAACTTTTAAAACACTTTCACATTATATCGATATTTCTTTTTCTCTTTTCCGGGGAAACTTTCTTTCGAAAGCTCTGATGTGTATAGCACCAATATTATCCTCTTTCTGGGCTCAACACCTCTCTCATTATGGAGGGACATTGATTCAATTTTTCAGGAGAACAAATGGGAAGTTGTTCTACACAAAATGGAAACCTAGACAGGACGTTAGCTGATAGCATATGTATTGTTACATTATGAAATAACTGGTGTACATTCTGTGTTGCGTGCTCAGTGATTGGTTGTGTGAAATGAACGAACAGTGTTGCACTAGCTCCTTATATTACTGAGGAACTCCTTGAAAAACAGTACTGAACTAGATTACGTTATTCAAAACCAACCGATCTTGTATTCAGGAGGCTGGAGCTTCCAATTTTCATCTGGCCACTCTGATTTAGGTTTTATATGAGTTCCCTAAATTACTTCAGGTTGGTGTCAGGATGACTCTATAATAAGGCCACGCGCAACCACCTGCCCAGCCGGCCGGAGTGGCCGAGCGGTTAAAGGCGCTACAGTCTGGAACCGCACGACCGCTACGGTCGCAGGTTCGAATCCTGCCTCGGGCATGGATGTGTGTGATGTCCTTAGGTTAGTTAGGTTTAAGTAGTTTTAAGTTCTAGGGGACTTATGACCACAGCAGTTGAGTCCCATAGTGCTCAGAGCCATTTGAACCATTTTTGAACCACCTGCCCCATTCTTATCAAAATTAGGCCTGTAGTCACTAAATGTCTATATAGGATCTGAATTACGTTTTCATTTTGTTTTGTATTTGAACTATAATACCAGGACATGTCCAGTATCCTTGTAATAGTGATGCATAAAACTACTACTACTACTACGACAACCTGCTCGCGTCTTATTGGTCTATGTCGGGTCGCTCTTACCGCTATGGCCCAAACTTCACGTGACATGACACTATACAGTGTGTCACTGTCGGAAACGTGCGGCTCTAAAGTTTTTACACAATTGCTCGGACTCTGCAATGAGATTCGTTTTTACTCGTGTGTACCCATCGTTAACTGATGCAATTCAGGTCTTTGGTGTGTCATGTGATACATTTATGGGATAGCAACAAGTCCAGATCTTGAGTGGCGTAAGTATCGCGTCTACTGCCAAAGGTTTTATCTTTATTTTGTGAGCAACAAAACTAGGAAAAGAAAAATAACAACAGCTCTTGACTTTATAAGACACTCTGTATACGATGAAAATAGCGCATCGGTCATGTCTCCTTTATCAGTTGTATGTGTCTAGACGATTCCATAAAAGCAGCTAATCAGTACACCATGTCATTTTTATATACGGAATCTTAGTTGTGTTTGTAGTCAACTTCGACGTTCACCTGTAGTGTAAAGCTACATAGGAAGCAACTGCTAGATCTCACTTAAATAGCATTTCGTGTGATATTGTTAACGGATATAGCAAGTTTACATGACTGAAAGTTATTATTAAGTATTAGGGTAATTGCGCTAGACGATATTCAGACGTCAATAATAGAAACAGAAGCAAACGATAAGTTCAGCTGATTTGATACAATATATGATTTTTCGCATCTGTGGGCACACTGCTTTTTGACGACCTGGCTAATGTGCTCCTCATGGCCAGTACAAATACTTCTTTAAACTCATTAAGCGTTATTTCATACATCATCCTCTATAGCCAGGAACTTTTTGTTAGCTTTATAGTGGAGAGAACTCTTAAACTGAAACTTCTTGGTAGATTAAAACAGTGTGCCAGACCGAGATTCTAACTCGAGACCTATGCATTTCGCGGGCAAGTGCTCTAGCAACATTTTTTTTATAGTGGTGGCGGTTTTTTTCCTCAAGGAATAGATCAGGTGGCAGACTCGGCAGGGGTCGTGCTTGGAGGCCTGGCCATGGTGTCCCCGTCTCTTGACAGGATAAGGGAGAGGCAGTGGGAAGGAAACATTGTACATTTTTTTATTTTTTATTTATTTAATTTCAATGTTTCAGGAAAAAAATAACCACCTATGAAAAAGAAAGGAAATAAATATAGGGCCGAAGTGACATCTTCGTCGGGCCGGCCTTTGTGGCCGAGAGGTTCTAGGCGCTTCAGTCCGGAACCACATTGATGCTACGGTCGCAGGTTCGAGCCTGCCTCGGGCATGGATGTGTGTGATGTCCTTAGATTAGTTAGGTTTAAGTAGTTCTAAGTCTAGGGGACTGATGACCTCAGATGTTAAGTCCCATAGTGCTTAGAGCCATTTGAACCATTTGACAACTTCGTCAGTGCAGTGGGAGTAATATCCCATCCCGCAAACCTACGTAAACCCGGAACTACCCAGCGCTTCGGAGACGGGGGGGAGGGGGGGGGGCTTCATGAAACATGCTACCAGAATGTTCGCGAAGTGCGTTTTGTTTGTATTTAGAGTGACGTCGGATGATTTCGTGTTGTTCCAGGAGATAATGCCAATAGTCCATGCCCGGTATCACGGTCCACGAGAGCACGTAGTGCGATGTGTGTCCTCCAATCCATCGGATTGCCGACGTTTTCTGTGAGGGGAAAAAGGCAGCGTAGGGGTAAAATAAAGTGTCCGTCGGTGCGTCGGAGGAGGGCCACGATGCGTTGCGTCAGCCGCCAAACATGCTTTGCCTCACCGCACTGTAGAGGATGTTCGTCGGTGTCCTGCATGCCACATATAAGGCAGAGCGGGGAATCTACCGTGTGAATGTCGTACAGTCGTTGGCGGGTGACAGTCTGCGCTTGATTAATGTATACCAAGACGAACTCGCTGCCGTGGTGAGGAGAGGGGTATGATGGACAGCTCACCAAATCTGTTGCCAATCCCTCGTTGGGTATTTAAGTTCAACATTGCTGCCATTATGACGCCTCAAGTATCGATATATCTCACGGGTAGTGAGGATCCTTGTAGAAGGTATCTATAACTGAACATAACTAAAAACAACAAAGAATCATGTGACGTGAGAAAAAGAAGGCGATATTGTGTCTACCGCCACCGGTGGTTCAAAGGACGGGGAAACAAGCACGTCCAGGATCGCCGACGTGATGGCATGTTGCCGTTGGTTCCATGTCCGTAGCGTCGCTAACAGATATAGAACTAGAGCCTTGTTGCACCATTCGTGAGATTAAGTCCTCCAGAATGGTGTGGGAGAGTTAATGTCTCGTATTTGACCTTAAACAACAGCCCTTATCTGACATAGTATCCAAAAGCCGCCATTAGCCTGTCAGCAATACCATGTGGCACTGCAGTACATGCGCCAGGTGCGCCAGTCGCGAGGCCAGATGAACATTAGTGTATCCCACCCTTTGGAGCAGGTCGTGGGTTCGAAGGGATTTGTTGCGTGTTGGTAGCTCGCCGCCGCTGATTGCCGTAGCGAATGGGTGAACAATACTCCTACGCATCGCAAGATGTCCATCGTCTTAAACGGACTGTGCAGAGCGTCCAGTACCCGTCTGATGTGGATAATATTGGTTTTATTCATGTTGATCCTGCTACGCGCCGCTACTCCGTATGTAGAAAGAAGGGCATCCACCTTACGTACTTAGTTCTCCGGCCGTACGAGTATCATCAAGTCGTCGGCATATGCACGACAGGTAAAGGAACTCAGACTGAGTCGGACGCCTGTAAGAGTCCCTCTAAGAGTCTGCATCAATGGTTCGAGCACTATTGCAAACAGCACCATCGACAACGGACATTCTTGCCTATCTGAGCTGCAAACAGGAATCGTCCCTACCTCCCTGCTATTGACTCTCACCGTCGAAGGAGCGCCGCGAAGGAGGCGCATTATGACGTTAATAAAATCCTGAGGTATGGTCATGCGTCGCATGGCCGAGTCAAGGAAATTATGGCTGATCCTGTCAAAGGCACGATCAAAATCCACTGATACGAACACCGCTCGCATGTGAAAAGCTTCCGTCAGTGAAATGATGTCACAGTATCAGCCTAGGATAGAATGGATGCTGCTCCGAATGCCTAGACAAGCCTGGTCTGGCAGTAATGTCTGGGATGTTACAGCCTTGAGCCTTGCTGCCAACTTTCGTGCAAAGATCTTATAGTCTGTATTGAGCATTGTGAGCGGTCTAAATTGATGAGCGCTGACACTCCCTGCCGGTTTCGATAATGATATAAGCAGTCCCGCCATGAATTGCGACGGGACGTCCGTGTCAGGGCTCTGTAACTCATTATACATCAACACCCATTGGGACATCATTAAATCTGCAAACTCGAGGTAAAATTCGAGTGGCAATCCATCTGGCCCAGGGGATTTATGCACGACACCCTTCGTGAGTGCCCTTCGTATGTCATCTTCCGTTACTGGTACCAATAACGCATCTGCATCCGGTCTATCCACCTCCGTTTGCATCAGTCGCAAAATTTCTTCTCCTATCCGATTGCCCGTCGTCGTCCCAGTGAAAAGGGGGCAGTAATGCTCCAGAAACCAGCATAAATGTCCTCATGTGACATCAAGAGCCAACCATCTCCATCATGGAGGACTGTGATCAAGGATAGGCTATTATGCGCATGTCACTAGGACACAAGATGCCTGCAAATACGTTCTCCATCGACGTTGTCCAAGCACCGAGCAGGGATCGAAAGTCCCTCCGACCGACGTCTCGTGATCGATAAAATGCACACCTGAATGCGATGGACTTCCGATTGACGCTCAGGCGATGGGGCCCTGGAGGACAGATCATGGAGAACCATGTAGTGATAATCAAGTGTATCTCGGAGCCATCTCGCTGTTCCTTGCCATATGTTATGACAGCTCTTCATATCGCCGGTTTTTCTCATTGCAGACACCATGAAAGAGCCCAATCGTGCGTCGGCAGACGGCGAGTGCACGTCTGCCATGTTTCTTCAGCCCACTGGCGACATTCGGGATTCACCAATAAGGATAAATTCAGTTTTCAAGAACTACGGCTCCGCTACACCAGCTGCCGTGGGAGGGTTAACGTGCATAAATATGTAAGGTGATCCGTGAAAGCTGTGGGCCAACGTTCAGCATCCAACACGTGATCTCTTAATCCGTCAGAAACAAAAATCCGATCAAGCCTTCTCGCCGAGTGGGTAGTAAAAATCGTGTAGCCCTCTCGCCCCCCATGGATCTTTTCCCACGTGTCCATTAGTGCCATGTTCCCACAGATCGTGTGCAATGCGTAGCAGGAGATGAAATTAGGGGTTTGATCCTTCGGTATGAGAACACAGTTTAAATCCCTTCCTACCAAGATCTGGTCATATCTCCCATGGAATAGGGGGCAATCTCCTGCGAATAGAATAGTGCTTGCGCCCGTCGATTGTCAGATCCGGAGGGTGCATAGATGTTGACAATACGAATGCCGTTCATGGTCATAGACAAACCCCGAGCCAAAGGGAGGTAATCGAGGCCACACACCGAAATCCCTTCGCGGGCTAATATCGCTGTGCCACGTCCTCCGTATGGAGTCGGCGCTGGGTAAGTGTAGTCACCACGCACGTCGGGAAAGGCAGCATTTGCAGGTTTCCTGCACCAGCAGAACATCCAGTTTGTGGCGTAAATCATGTCCTGGAAAAGTTGTATCTTTGCAAGCCATCGTGCAGTGTTAATGTTCACTGTTCCCACCTTATAAGCTTGGTCCGTAACCCACTATTCGTGCTCAGAGGGGTGCCCGCCAACGGGCTGCCCTCCGTTGTTTTCCTTCTGTGGTCTGCATCCTGTAAGTGAGTCGTCATCAGGTGAGGGTGGCAATTCCTGTATCTCTCCGACTGGTTCTGCCCAGTCGCATTGGTCATCAATCCCAGAAACGCCCTCTGCTGCATTTCGACGTGGCTGTCGGGACATTGCCCCTGACTCCTCCGTCGGTAGTAGCGGGTCAGTCGCTGTCAATGAAGACGGACTGTCTGAAAGGCAGGACATGCGGTCACCATCTGAAGGAATCCTTTCAGCGTCCTCTCAAGGCACCTGTACCGTGTCAGACGTTTCTTCGGTTAGAATAACTTCCGTGTTCCCTAGGCTAGGGGAAGGCGTGTCACCCGAACTATGGCGACGCATTTTGCGACGCTTGGGCGATCACTGTTTGCGCGCCCTGCCCTCTGCCGCCGTTGGCGACGCCTCACTGTGTTCGTCGAGCGTTTGTTGGTCCTTTGCTGCCGCCACTGTCTCGACCTCCACAACCGCGCCGTGTGCTGCATGTGAGGGTGCGGAAGGTTCCTCCCTCACCTGACGTGAAGTGGGTGTAGGGGCATTCTCCGTGTCACCTCCATGCTCCCCTCACTCGGTCAGCTCATGCGTCAATACGTCCTCGTCACGCTCCGAACTCGGCAGTTGCGTGAGAACCTCTCGCTGTGACGCCACCTCCATGTGGCATTGTATGCACTCCTAGCGGATATGCCCCTCTCCACCACAGCCAGAACATGTGCGTAGCTGGCCATCGTAAATCACAATACCTCGACATCCTCCAATATATAAATATGAAGGGATATGTTTGTTAAGAACGGTTCGCACCTGTCGGACGCCGTTCAGCCCGTGATAGGTGCTAAAACTCGACCAGCGTTCAGGAGTATGACTGGGTACCGTTCTATATGCTCGCAGCGATTGAATGACCATCGATTCTGGTACCTCAAACAGCAATTCAAAGACCGAATGACCTTCACACCCAGCCGGCCGAAGTGGCCGTGCGGTTAAAGGCGCTGCAGTCTGGAACCGCAAGACCGCTACGGTCGCAGGTTCGAATCCTGCCTCGGGCATGGATGTTTGTGATGTCCTTAGGTTAGTTAGGTTTAACTAGTTCTAAGTTCTAGCGGACTAATGACCTCAGCAGTTGAGTCCCATAGTGCTCAGAGCCATTTGAACCTTCACACCCAAACCTGAAGGAGCTACGGTTAATCGCTGATATGGCCATGAGCGTGTTGAAATTTAAGTCCTCTTTGAGCAGATACGATAGTTCTTTCACACGCAGCTTCATCTGTCAACTTGACGTACATTGTACTACTTACAATGGATAAATTAGGTCGTACAGGTAAACAAACTTCTTCCCTCAGAAAAACGCTCTATTTCGAAAGCCTTGGGGCTGGCATATTCGTTGTCAAACGTAAATTGGAGCGTGGTCTTTCTAAAATTGTGTGCCACAGCGATCTATTCAGACAACACGCGCGAGTATCAGAGGTATAAATACTTCGCGGCCAGGCGAACAGGTCCATGCCGCGCCACTGCCTAAAGCAAACTGAGCTACCCAATCACGACTTCTAACCCGTCCTCACAGCCCCACTTGCGCCAGTACCTAGTCCCCTACCTTCCAAACTTCACATAAGCTCTCCTACGAAACTTGTAGGAGTGGGGTTGTGCGGACGCGTCGTGGGTCGTGCTTGGGTAGCTCACATGTACACACACCAGCCAAGAAAACTGCAAATAGTCAAAGGAGAAACGTTATGTAATTTGTTGGAGAAATCTTTTCTTTTATTTTCTTTATTTTAAACTGACTGTTACAGATTTTTTCGAAGTAAATTTCATTTGCAAATTGTGAGAAGCTGCCACCAAAGAAGAAGCAACTTCCCTTCCTTTTCTTAATGTTTATTTATTGTGACAGTATTCATGCACTGCTTTCATTTGGGTATTAAAAGAAGAAACTCACGACATGAATGTGATACCCTCCTCTTATTCTGATGCACCGAAGCTGAGAGAAAGGAGTTTTTAGAGCGTGACGCTGAGAGTTCGGAGAAGATAAACATAGAAACCCAAACTCGGGAAACCAGAGTGTGGATACATACCTGACACGAAACGGAAAACCAAGAAACTATCCTTCGAAAAGACCAACTTGAAGCAGTCAATATTTTTTTATCGTCAAGGAGAAAATAATGACGGAAGCCTATATCGACATCGCCAGTAAATTGATCTATTTCCCTAGAGAACGCTCGAGTTAGAATTCGGAGCAAAAAGAAAATTTGTGAAACAGGCTTAATTATTCTTTTGCTTGAAATACTTCCTGGATTTTTTTATTATTCACGAAATAAAAATTCTAACAGCATGCTGCGTTTCTGAACTCTTTAAGGTCTCTACATTATTCACGATGTCTAAGAATCTTTGCGATCATTTAACCACTAACTGCTTTGGAGAAAGAGAAAGCAGAAGTAATTTCTGGCCTCAATCAATGATTTTCCTTTCGCAGTTTCTTCCTTACTTCTGAACAAACTATATACATTAACTTCCTAGCTGACATACCATTATCTATGTATATAGTGATTATGGCTTGGCAATTACTTCCCATTTTAACTGTTGATGCTACACTGAAGCGCCAAAGACATGCGTATTCAAATACAGAGTTATATAAACAGGCAGAATACGGCGCTGCTGTCGTCAACGGCTATATAAGACAACAAGTGTCTGGCACAGTTGTTAGGTCGGTTACTGCTACTACAATGGCAGGTTATCAAAATTTAAGGGAGTTTGAACGTGGTGTTCTAACCGGCGCACAAGCGATGGGACACAGCATCTCCGAGGTATCGAACGGATGGACGTGTACGGATATGGAGACAACCTCATGAATCCTTTGACCTTGTATGTCATCAGGGGCTGCTCAAGCTAGTGGAGGCCGTGCAATGGTGTGGGGAGTTCGCAGCTGGAGTGATATGGGACCCCTGATACGTCTACATACGACCCTGACAGGTGACACGTACGTAAGCATCCTGTCTGACCACCTGCATCCATTCATGTCCATTGTGCATTCCGACGGACTTGTACAATTCCAGCAGGACATTACAACAGGCCATATGTCCAGAATTGCTACAGAGTGGCTCTAGAAACACTATCCTGAGTTTAAACACTTCCGCTGGCCACCAAACTCTCCAGACATGAACATTATTGAGCATATCTGGGATGCCTCGCAACGTGCTGTTCAGAAGAGATCTCCACCGCCTCGTATTCTTACGGATTTCTGAAGAGCCCTGCAGGATTCAAGGTATCAGTTACCTCCATCACTACTTCAGACACTAGTCGAGTCCATGCCATGTCGTGTTGCGGCACTTTCGAGTGCTCGCGGGGGCCCTACATGATATTAGGCCAGTTTCTTTGACTCTCCAGTGTATATTCACGGTATAGTAAGTACAAGTTGTGTTGGCAAGATGAGTTATTGTACTTCGACGGATTGTACTTGTCATCACTCATGATTCATGCTGCTAAAAATTACAAGGTGACTTTTTTACGCCAAATCCTCGTTCTCTTTTTCGTGGTTAACCAAAATGCAACAAGTAGCTCGAATATAAATTAACTAACATCCGTCTGTGGTTATTTTGCATAACCTATTGCACATCTTTCTTAGTTTTCTATTGTGGAAACGGTTCCTGCGATTCGTTACTTCGCAAGAATTTTCGATGTTCCTGCATTCTGACAAGCTCTTTTTTTCTGCTCTTCTGAACTGTTTAGAATATAAAACGAATTAGATCCATACACATTTGATTAAATCAAGTAACAACAGAAAAATGTTACAAAAATATTAGGACAAAAATTACACTTTTGCGAATAAACATTGGAATTTACATTCCATAAACGATCAAAATTTTCAGTTCTACTAGTGGACGGAGAGGACGGAAACACACCACAACATTTAATTTACATTACCTCATAACTTTTAGTTTTTGAGTAATTACAAATTTTATTCCTAACCGTTAAAAGTGTTAACTTGTTACGTATGACCTAATAAACCGGAAGCAGTTGCATAAATATCGCTATTTTATGAAAGTCTTGCAAACCGAATACTGCGTAGAGAAAAGGTGAGCAAGGAAGATCAGCAATACAGACAAAACAGTGCGAGTTCTACAAACGACGTCGGTCACAAAAAAGTTATTGTGTGTTGCTACGTCATATGACGAAAACAACCCATACACATTATAAAAATAGATGTACGTACGTGTGTGTGTTCAACATCTCCTAAACTTGTGAACCTAATCCAACCACAATTTGTGCACATATCCATTACTATCAGGCAACAATCGTTGTGGCGATAAGAAACACCTATCAACTTAGTTCATGAGATATAACATCATAAACAATGAGATGCGTGAAAACTGCCACATCGTGCATGACGTTTAAAATTATTACTTCTTTGCTACTAACTCTATTCGCAACATATTTCGCTGACAATAGCCACACATGCCGCAGAATCTATCTACACAAAAATGAGATTCGTGAAAAAATCCTGCATCATGCTTGAAGTTTTAATAAATTTAATCTTTACTACTTAGTAACTCGTACAGTCAAGTCAACTTAAGGATATCCCTGACACCTGGCAGCGCTTTTGACAGCTTTCTACTCTAACGGCTGTAGGCGAAAACAGTAACCGCCTATAAGAGACCTATGAAGAGGCGTTGCCATAGAGACGTTCAAAAAATTGCGTTGTAGACAGGCGAAGCTGCTGCACCCAGATTACGGAAACTGTACACTACAAATGTAGTTCATCTTTTTGTTTTCGTTTCTAATAGAAATCTGGCAGAATAAGCTTCCGGGCAATTCCGGGATTGTCAGCTAGTAAATAAATAAATGAGAATTGTTGGAGAGGGAAATTGCCTCCTTATCTCAATTTCATGTTAGAAACATAGAAATATTTCAGACATATAGTAAAACAAATGCGTAAAATTTGTATTTTACAAGTTCGAACATCTTCCAATGCCTTCTTAAGCGGTAAATAAATAAAAATATACCACAAATCAACTTCAGGTAGGGAAAGAAACTTGAGAGTCGGCCGAGACGCCGTTGCATATCCGTTTTTTTGACTTAAGTTGACTTATTTATCAATTTACATGCTCGTTTTATTTATGTATTATCAGACTGTTTATGTCAAATTTTTCTTTCGAATATTATAACAGATTTCGTGGTTTCTAATACCTTTAATTATGGCCAATCTGTAAGAAACAGTAAAAACGTCACCACAGAATGAGTTTACAAAACAGAAACACTCAAAAGAAGAAATACTGGCCTTATACATGAGTTTGAGAAATACACGGAAACCCTGTTAAGCGTTTATTTTCCGATAAAGAGCAGAGTCAGCATAAGCAATATCATGGGCTTTACGTCGCATAGTAATCTATCCTTTCAAGTCTTCAGTGACTATAATAGGATTTCATATACATACTCAAGCACCGGTTTGCCACATTCATAATGGCACATCGACTATGAGCAAAGGGAACGATTCTAGTTTATCAAAAGAGTTATTTTACAGTGCTACCGTATGTGGTGGCCAGAGGGTATCTGAAGCCTCCAATAATTGCTTTTAGCATTTAGACGAAACCATATGTACGAATGTCAGCAATAACCTCTTGGAGAAAGGGCTCTTTCTCTACCGAAGAAAACAAATACAAGATTATTCTGAGATTACGGGAATATTTTATATGTCACCTCAATTTACGATGTGTGCTTTACTTTGTTGATCCTCGCTGAAATCAATAGGTGTATGCTATTATTTTATAAAAACTGCGTGTTACAGTTGATGAACCGTGAAGATAGTCACATGCAAAAGAGTGTACAGAAGTTACTGCAGCTGACGCTTGCCTTCCTCGCTACTCTGTAGTACACGAATCACCGCTAAGCCGTGTTTGTAAGGTGGTCACTTCATTTTGATTTTTGTAGGTCATCGATGTGCATGTCAGAGAGAGAGCCAGTCATGGTACAGTTAAACAGTCCTCGGTCTTGTTATGAAACAGTATTTGCCTCTGCACGGTCTGCTACGTTCTTCGTTGAAGTGTGGTCATTAAAATAATATAAATTTTGAATATATATATATATATATATATATATATATATATATATATATATATATATATATATATGTATATTTCTAACTTTGTTCACTTGCTCAGAGCTGCAGCGCTGAAAGACGTATTAGCTGATTAAGTTGTTTGATTTTTATAGAAATTCTCTATTAACATTGTACCCTTTTTGTTCACTTTGTTAAGCTATTATTGTTCAGACCAATGTTACGTGTGAAAATCATGCGAATTTTTACTGTATATTTTTGAATACATACTTTAAAATTGTTGTCTTGGTATATCATTTAATAAGAATAGGTACTCTCCCCATCCCACTGTTTATCTTGCCACATTTCACCATGAAATAGTTTGAATACAGTTTGGAAATTTTATTTAGAAATAGAAATCAAGGTTAGCAGCCGCTTGTTTGCTGTTGTGCTTTCGACAAACCTGCAACAATGTTGTCAAGACACGAGGTAAGTGGAAATTTTTATTAGGACCAGATAATTGTTTTACTTCAGTTGTGCGTTTAATATAAAGAGAAGTTGTGTTGAGACAAGTTACAGTTCAATTCAAATCGGGCTCTATTTATTCAAAGGTTAGCATACGAGTTTAAATTGGATAACAGTTTGTGGGTACATGGTACACGTAGACTTTTTATGGAGTGGGAGGTAAATCTGGGCTAAATTTTATACAGAAATAAATATAGTGGAGATGTTACACGATGAAACAGCTCGGAAGTTTTTCTAAGATGCACTATAAATGCTAGCTGATCGCAAATCTCGTGAGTTTCATGTGTACCCGGTGATTGGAAAAGTAAAGGTTAGCACTTTGAGATAATTATTGTGGAGGTAGAGGTTTCAAATGGCATATACGATTACTGGAAACCCTACACGAACTACCGACTTTCCCTTTAAGAGGCTCGGTACCAAGAGGAGAGGACGTTAAGATGCGTGCACCGGCAGAAGTAGACCTAAAAGCAGACATTTTGTTCAATTTATTGCCCGTTATGGCACTGTGGTAAGCAATCTTGGCTACGAAAAACGTAATAATATGATCTGGAGACGCCACAAAATTTTTTGTTTTCCATTTGAACTATTTCTCCAGAAAGCCGAATAGAGTTACATATTCTTCTTCCAGTTTTACCCTTTTCTCTTCAAGGATTAGTAGGTGTGACGGAACGTCACATAAATTGACATTTAGAGAAAAATTTAAAAGGATTTTTTTGTGTGTTAAAAAAATAGTGACGTGTGAACTACAAATTGTTGAAAGACAGCGTCTGTGTGCGCGATGAATATCAAATATTACAAAGTGTAGTTTATTATCTGTAAAGCTCGCAAACAGCGATGCGTTTAACAAATAGCCTTTTGTTTGTAATATCTGTGTAATGTAGATGAAGAAGAACAGAGATAATTTTTCTTTTTGGGTTAGACTTTTTTTCCTAGCTTGTTTCGTCTGGCGGAAGGCCGCCATTGTATCACAGTCTGATATTTAATGTAATTCTGTCTGTAATTTATCAGAAGATATGTCCAATTGTTATTAGAAAGTGTTGGTTATTTAAGTAGTGAGCACCTCCAATAATAGCCACCATTAATTGTAATTAATAACTCTATTTCAGAACTTCGTGTTGCGGGGAGCTCTCTTTCCCTAGCAGCATTTGGTCGGCCATTACGCTGACGACATTTTTTAGTTAGAAATTCAGTCTGTAATATTAAATGTAAATGCGAATTACTTCTCTATTTTTATCTTTTAATAGTTTCAAAGCTAGTAGAGTAAAGACAAATTCCATTCATTAATGTTTTCGTACTGAATGAGTTCAGTATGTTTAAGATTGGCTGCTTAACGGCAGATGAGATTCTCCTCAGTTTTTGCCTTGCAGATACTGAATAGTAAATACAGAAAAATATTCCGTTTAATAAGTATAAAAAATAGCTCAGTTTCTTTGTGAAAGTTGGTACATAAATGACCAGTAGCCCCTGAGAATCAAATTAATCATTACAGTTTGCATAAAAGCACGCATATTTTCTCTCCATAATAGCATAAATCTGTTAGAAGGCGGTGAGTCGCGAGCTGTGTATAAAATACTCCGGAATTGCCGATTGCCGATGTCCGTATCGCGGTATTGGGTTATTTCAGAGTCTCATGCCAGCCCACAGTATTGAACAGAGTAAATAACATTGCAGTACAGAGTAAATAATATTGCAGTATTCAGTATTTATTTTTTTATTAATCACTGCATATATATATATATATATATATATATAATTTAACAAAACTTCCAACCCCGTACACCGCGATACAGGACAAAACCAGTGCCAGTGTCCTTTTCTTCCTCGGTCTTCTTACATAATTCTTGTTTTTTACGGAGCGTAGTAACCACATGCAGGCAATCTATTTCCAGGTACACTTTGCAAATGTTCGTACAATTTTATGTTGTTTGTTTTTATTTTACTTTCAAGTAGTTCTTGTCTTACTAAGAAAATATATTCAAGCGAGCTTCTTAAAAAAATTATTTCTTGTTTAGAGATGTTGCAAAAGACTTTGGATTACGTTTGATCTATTTCCCCAAGACGTTACTTCACCTCAAGCATCTCTTACCAGCGACTACATAACTGTGTGGCTTATGACAACTGACGCCGTTCTTTTTGACTCCCTATGCGTAGTAGTTGTGCTAGCTTTAGTTCTGGTAGTACTCTGGGACTCACAAATGATTCCACCCGCTTACATGCGAGTTTTTACAACCACGTTCCTCAATCCTCGACTGACCCGTCCGTCAGTACAATATGTCTGCCTGGTCTTGGTTTAACTTTGTATGTTGTTTCGCGTTTCTACTTCACAACCAACAATCGATTTGCTCAGCTTTAGAAGGCTTGAAATATCACTGACGGATTTGTTACGCAAGTGAGATCCGATGACTAGCTCTCGTTTGAAATCACTGAGCTCTTCTGGTCAACCCATTCTGCTGTTACTTGTTCTCTATTGGCAGCGCTATATTCACAGCCTCGTTTTGTACTGCAGGATCCGCCTTTCGTGGCATCAGGTGGTCAATTCCGCATTGCGTAAGGATGTCCTATCACTTTTGATCAGATAATGCACTTGACTTCCCTTTCTTCAAACCAGTTTAGTCCTCAAAGATTGAAATATATGTGACAACTTTTAGTCTTTGCTTTAAAATTATTGCGTATGTTTTAAACAACATATGTAGAAGCCTCGTTGCTGCAATGTTAAGTGGAACAATAAAAGGTGTTCACTGGTTACGTTGTTCTGTTTCGTCACATGTCGGATTTGTCCGGAACAATTCCCTGTTTTTCTCATTTCTGCCAACGCCTGCGACCAAGGAGTTGCAGTGCCAATACCGGGTATGGAAGCTAAACGTTACAGTTTCTGATGGCAGCGCCGAGCGCCAATTACGTCAGCATTTCCCCTCACTCTTCTCCGTCCACCACAAAAACCAGTCTTGTCGTTTAGACTTTTGTTCATCATTTTCAGCAACTGCTTTTGAAAAATGCGGATGTGAAGAAACAGCAGAGTAGCTGCGTCAGAAATTGTTTTTCATCGAAACTGGTGTTCTGTTTCTTCACATCAGAAATCTTGTTATCCTATTCACACCGCCACCCTCTAGTGCAATAGGACACTTTCTTTTGTGCCACCTATACTTGCTCACATAGTCAAAGAGAAAGATGGTCGTGATGGAAGCTCAAAAAGTAGTACGACTCATTCACACAGTGAAAGTAATGCTACTTTCTAGTACACTTTCAAAAGAACAATTTCGAATATTTACAGCAAATTGTCAAAAAAAATATAATATGAAATAAAAATATCAGCACTCAATATTGCCATTTTGATATAGGTATATCTGGGGAAGTATCACTGATATATATATAGATATCTTTTGGAAAAAATATCTGTATATCGATATATCGATATTTAATCAAAATTTCTAATTACAACAACTGCTAGATGTGGCGACCACCAACGTTGTTACGGACATTATACCTACGAATCATGTTCTGGTACACATTTTCCATCCCACCTGGTTTCTCTTCAATATGTAGTGCAACGGCCACAACTCTTGCCTGGGGACCCTGCGCCGTCTCTAAAGGACCGCACAAGAAGTAGTACACGTAATCCTTTCTACCCTATTGGACACCAGGACAAGCGCACATTGAGACTTTCCTCTTTCCCACAGCAGACGTGGACGTGTTACACTTCTGAAGTGAAACTGTAGTAGAACACAAGCGATACGTTTCAGGAAATGGGTCCCTATTCAAAATATTATGTACTCACTCCCCTCTTCAAATTGTAGAAGTTTGCAACGCGAGTTTCCGAAAACCCTGTACAGCCTATCAGGTGTGGTAACGGCACTAAATACGTGCAAAACTAACGTTCTCTGGCGGTTTATCTTTCTGTCACAGAGAATTGTAACTCTTATCATTTACCCATTTATATATTCACCAATAGGAGTGCATGCATACGAAGTTATATTGGCATTTGACCATGTCTCCCGAGTGCTTCGCTTTTTTTATCGGGCAGTGTATTTCAGTATTTTGTAACTGTTGTTAAAGTGAGTGTTAATTCTAAGAGACGAGCGAATGGTTTGGAGCAATCGTAACAAATTGCAAAAATAGGCGCAAGAAGGTAGCCGTAATTTCCGTCAGAAACCAGGCACTGCGAAATGCGACCATGCGTAGCATAGTAGCACTCGAGAGAGGTAAAAAAAATGCATCGGTTTATTAGAGGCAGTGAATGATTATGACTGCACACGAAAGCCGACCGTGGGAGCGTTACACATCGCTCGCCGCCGCGCCGGCCCAGCATTATATGTGATGCTGCCGACTATGTAGCAAGCGAGCGCTCAACCACCCATACCCACACGCAGACGCTCGCAGCGGTTAATTAAAGCAAGCGCCACCAGGGTCGCGACCCTGCGCTTGCGCGGAGGAGAGATGATATAGCGGGCACGCACGGCGGCCCCGTGACAGGGCGAAAGTGGGTCGCCCTTATTTGTCTGCGCGCTGATACAGCGGGGCGCTAATGCTGGCGGGCCGGCGCGATGCGCGGACGTCGGCGGGATGAGGTGGGAGCGCTTTCGACACGAGCCTCGCCGCCGCCGGCCGATCTCAATAATTTTTACGAAAGCCCACCTGGGCCGCCGCCGCAGCCGCGGGGGGTGGCCGCCGATGCTGCTACCGACTTGTCAGGCGCGGACGCTCGCAGCGATTGCTCCGGTTACGTAAGGACGAGGCTGCCCCGCAGAGCAGCTCCCGTAAGACGCCGCCGTTCACTCACCGGCGGGCATCCGCCACCGCCTGCCGCCTCGTTGGGTAATCGCGCCTCTCGTTTACGTCGACATCTGTACTCTGCGAATCTCGCTGACGTTCTTCCCGTTCCATCCAAGATAGGAGAGCGGGGAAGGTGGCTGCCACACACTTACCTAACGAGCAGTTCAATTACAGACTCCTAACCAATCAGTCTAATGAGCAAAATATACGGACTGAGAATCAAACAAAAGCAGATGAAAGTAATCAGAATCAGCGGAACTGTAAAGTGTCAGCTCTGTTTAAAGTTTGGCTTACTAATGCAAATTAAACCCAACAAGCGCTGATGTGAAATAACTATACCCCGTCAAACGAAAACGAGCCAGGTGAAAAAAATGTTAGTAAACACTTTATTATTTAATACTTTATTCATAGCTGTTATTTTTCAGCAACTGTAGTATACAGGGTGTTTCAGAAGTGACGCTCAATATTCAGAGATATGACAGGAATGATCATTCGAAACAAAAAAGTCAATTAAACGTGGGCTCTAAAACAGATACCTTGAGAGCTAAACGCAACTCTTGACCTTCGATACTCTGAGACAAATCTCCTCTACAACAAGCTCTTTGCTTTCCGTGTTTTGTTTCAAATGGTTCAAATGGCTCTGAGCACTATGGGACTTAACTTCTGAGGTCATCAGTCCCCTAGAACTTAGAACTACTTAAACCAAACTAACCTAAGGACATCACACACATCCATGCCCGAGGCAGGATTCGAACCTGCGACTGCAGCGGTAGCGCGGTTCCAGATTGTAGCGCCAAGAATCGCTCGGCCACTCCGACCGGCTCGTGTTTTGGGATGTGGTACTATGGACCAAAACAAGAAAATAATGTCCAGTAAACATGTGCTCTGAAATACATATCTTAAGAGCTATGAGCACGCTTGTTCATCTTCGCTGCTTTGACACACGACTCTGCTAATGAACAAGTGCTCATAACATTGAAGGTATGCACATGTTTACTGGACATCTTTCACTTTTTTTGCTCCATACTACCACTTCACAAAAAAAAAATGCACTGCTTCCTGGACTTGGATAGGCGCATCGGTCCCAGATCAAATGGGCCCGGCGTATTGACGACGAGGGCTGGTGTGCCAGCCAGCCTGGATGTGGTTTTAGGCGGTTTTCCACATCCCACTAGGTGAATACCGGGCTGGTCCCCGCGTCCCGCCTCAGTTACACGACTCGCCCACATCTGAAACACGTTCGCACTATTTCATGGTTTACACTAGACACAGACAGCTGGGGTACACTGCTTCTGCCCCATGGGGTTTGGGGTGGCGACAGGAAGGGCGTCTGGCCACCCCTTCAATTAACCACGCCAAATCCGCGCGTAACCATGCAGACCCTGCGAAAACTGAGGGACAACGGCACTAGCAAAAGGAAAAGAAGAAAAAGACTGCCACTTCCCAAAATACGGAAAGCAAGTAGGTTGTAGTACGGGGCGTGTTTTTTAAGTAAGTACCGTTTTGCCACACCGCGGCCGCAGCGCTACGGTCGGCGTTCTGTGCATGCGCACTGGGTACCTACATCTGTTGTCTACGCACTGACGCCATTACAGTCTGATTCTTCCTTGTTTACGTTGTGTACTGAGTGCTTAAGATGCCTCCGATAATCGTGAGTCCCGCCGACTGTGAAGTACGGGCTGTTATAAGATTTCTTAGTGCTAAAGGCCTAAAAACGATCGATATTCATCGTGAGATCTGTGCAGTTTACAGAGAAAACATTATGAGTGATGGAATGGTAAGAAAGTGGGTGAGAGCATTTAAAGACGGCCGCACAAATGTGCATGATGAAGAACGGAGTGGGCGTCCTTCGGTCGTTAATGAAAGTTTGGTGCAGGAAGTGGACAATAAGGTGAGAGAAAACAGACGTTATACGATTTCCTCCTTGCGGGATGACTTTCCTAATGGTTCTCGTAGTGTTTTGTTTGCCATTGTGACCGTGCACTTGAATTACCGAAAATTGTGAGCACGTTGGGTACCGAAAATGTTGACGGATGTGTACAAAACCAAACGTTTAGACAGTGCATTGACTTTCCTTGAGCGGTACCACAACGACGGTGATGATTTCTTCAGCCAAGTTGTTATGGGCGATGAAACATGGGTGGCCTACGTCACACCAGAATCAAAGCAACAGTCCATGGAATGGCGGCATTCAGATTCACCCAGAAAAGTGAAGTTTAAGCAAACAATTTGTGCCCAGAAAACCATGTGCACTGTTTTTTGGGACAGAAAAGGACTATTTCTTGCGGAATTTCTGCCTCGTAATGAGACAATCAATGCAGCAGCTTACTGTAATACATTGCACAATCTGCGCCGTTCAATTCAGAACAAAAGACGTGGCAAGTTGAGCAAGGGCATCTTTTTGCTGCAAGACAAGGCCCGTCCGCGTGTGGCGAATCAGACCAAAGATCTCATCACATCTTTTCGATGGGAAACTCTAGATCATCCTCTGTACAGCCCCGATCGTGTGCCCAGTGACTACCATCTGTTCCTGCACTTGTAGAAACACCTGGGCGGTCAGCGTCTTCAAGACGATGACGAAGTCAAAACAGTGGTGATGCAGTGGTTAACTAATCAGGCGGCAGATTTCTATGAGGAGGGTACTCAAAACCTGGTACAACGTTATGACAAGTGCCTCAATATTGACGGAAATTATGTAGAAAAGTATATTAAGGTACAGGCTTTCACCCAAAAATAAAATTATTGAGATATCTTACCACGTCTTTTTTTTAATTTCAAAACGGTACTTACTTAACAAACACGCCTCGTACATTTGTTTCGCAATATCCAAGATCAGGAACTGCTCATAGTTCTTAAGGTATGCATTTTAGAGCCCATGTCTACTTGACTTCTTTGTTTCGAATGATCATTCCTATCATATCCCTGAATATTGACCATCACTTCTGAAAGACCCTTTACGTTTCGGAATAAAATTCACTCATAAGTTGCGACTGTAGTTTTATTTCGTGTAGCCTATAAAGTTAGGGATTTTTTTCCTGACAAGGTAGTGGATTTATTATTTAGTTCATAGCTATTATTTTTCAGCAACTGTAGTATATTATTATTTCAAATGTAATCGCCGTTAACTGTTAATACATTTGTCTCACTGTGAGATAAGGCGGTCAGTGCCTTCATGGAAAAATATTTTCGGTTGCCTATGAAACCGTTATTATGCCCAGGCGTGTAGCTCTTCGTCCGAAGCAAATCAGTCGCCACGAAAGTCTTTCTTCGAGACTCCAAAAATATGGAAATCGCATGGGGAGAGATCGGAACTGCGTGGAGGATCTATACGAGTTTCCCACTGAAACTACTGCAGCGTAATCGAAACAACTCTGGTAACATGTGAGCGGGCATTACCCTGCAACAGAATGATGCCGTCCGTCAGTCCGCTGTTAACTGAGTTTATGGAACACGGCGCCACAATTAACGCACAAAGTACGTGTACACTTTGCTAAAATGGAAACGCGCCGCCGAGTCCATTCGTCCAAGAACGTTGACGGACGTTATCATTCTGATGGAGGATAATGCTCACCCGCATGTTACTAAGATTGTTTCGACTACGCTGCAGAAGCTTCGGCGGGAGCGCTTACACAGCCTCCATTCAGCGCCGATCTTTCTCCATGCGATTTCCATATTTTTGGAGCCGTGAAGAAAGATGTTTGTGGCGGTCGATTTGCTTCGAAGAACTACGCGCCTGGGTCTAAACATGGTTCCGTAGGCAACAGTAAACATTTTCCCTTGAAGGTACAGTCTTGTCAAACAGTAGGTTAAATATATTAATAGTTATGGCGACTATTTTGAAATAATAAGCGGTTCACTTACTTTTTTCCAATCTGTTTCGTTTTCATTTGACTGCCCCTTGTAGATGAAGGTGTCAACCATGGGATAAATTAATGAAAGCATCATGCCTGCGCCAAGGCAAATGAGGTATAATTGAGCAATACACACAGTAGTCGCCCACAGGAAAAATAGCAGGCATATTGTCAATGAACTGAACATAAGTGAAACCTAAAAATCATTGACAAGATTCCAGCAATAGTCAATGTGTAGCGGCGACCTTCATTTTCATAGTCAGCGACAGTGCAGATGAGACAAAATACTGTAATTATAACAATCAGTTATGAAACACTGAGCAAATACACTTCTGCAGAATCACATACGGCGTTGCTACACGTTGCAGCAGCATCAGGATCTACTTTATTTGTTGTGGAATTCATGCAAAGAATGGGAGTACGTAATGTTTAAAATAGGGGATCTTATCTGTGACAGGAAATATTGGACAATATTTATCAATTGCAATAGTTAGATGAAGCAAAGGTGTCATCTCGTAACTCTCGATAATGTAATGACAGCAGACTAAAAGTTATTCCAAGATAAGCCTAAATATCATACAAATGAGTACGGAAGTGGCAATAAGAAAAGCTACGTTCCAGATTATGTAATTAAATCAAAAAAACATGTGAGCAAAAAACACAGGACCTAAGAACAGCACAAGACACTTGGTACATAAGCCGAGCATGCAAACATCATATGAAACCAGTTTTATACACGACACAAAATATTTCATAAACGAAACTGAATGGCTGTGTCATCCAGTCCATCGTACTAATAATCGCTTTAAATGACTGGATTTCGATCGTGTGCCAGTCCTCGTGACTGTTACCCTCATAAGACAAAGAATCATAAGACACACGCAAAGTACTTCCATTCGTGGTATTCATGGCAACCTCACTGCGTAGCTCAGTGAGAATTTCATCATGAACTGCAAGTGCCGTAAGAAAACACTACGAAATAAATTTGCAGATAGGCAATGGTTACTAACTCCAATAACATAGGCAATGGTTACTAACCCCAATAACACAGCCACCGGCTCCATGTAACAACATGTCTCACAAGGGACACGCACTTCTAAATTATATGCTAGCGTTTCTGGCTGGGCGCAACCAAACACGTAACCTACCGCCAGCTTCAAAGAATACATAATCTATCCGCATCCACGCCCCCGCAGCTGAGTCATCCGGCACGGTAACAGCGTGTTCGGCCAGAGGGCTAGTTGTCCTCTGTTTTTTTCCCTTAAAGTAAAGAGGGAGAGGGGGAGAGAGAGAGAGAGAGAGAGAGAGAGAGAGAGAGAGAGAGGGAGGGAGGGAGAGGACGTCTCCTACGATAAAGTTTCAAAGGATATCACGCGACGTCCGCCCAGACCAAAAAACGGAAAATAGGAAAACGAAACGAAAGAGATCAGCGAGTCTGACTGCCATGCAGCTAGCCCGTGTTCGATTCTCAGCCGGGTCGGAGATTTCCTTCGCTCGGGGATTTGGTGTTGTGTTGTCCTCATCGTCATCGACACAGAGTCGCGAAGTGTGGCGTCAACTGAAAAGACTTCCAACTCGGCGGCCGAGCTTCCCCGGGTTGGGACTCCCGACCATAAATGTCATGCGGTCATTTCATTTACGAACCGAATTGTTCGCAGTCGTTCCTTGCGTCAAAGTACCGTCTTTGTGTAACTCCAGCAATGACTAGTTTGCGAACTAAAGTAATAAAATTGAAAACTGCATGTGGCTAGACAAAAGGCAACGTTCAAAATGAGATTAGCGATAAAATAACCATCAAAACTGTTTTAATTATCACCGCGAAATAATCGAGCTGCGATTCTGAATCTCGGTGATGGGGTTAGTCCTTTACATATCAACCATCGAATGCGACAGACTTTGCCAACTATAAACGATTTGGTACGGCAGGTCTATGCTGTAGAAGATTGCATTTTGGCTGTTTTAGAATCGTGCCACGTCGGAAATTACCTAATAGTGCGATGCAATGGTTTCGTCATCCGAGAAAAGAGGAAGAAGTCACTGGGTGCTGCGTTAGGAGAAGTTGAGGGGGTGAGCCAGAACTTGGCAGCCCAAATAAGCAGCAAATTTGGATGTTTCCCGGGGAGTATGAGCCGGGTCCTTGTCATCGAGCAAAAACATTCTCCCTGGAGACAGCTTCCTGCAACGTTTCTTCTTCACAGCCTCCTGAAACCTTCTCAGAAGTTTTCGGTAGTATGTTACTCAAACTAATTACGGAAAAGTTTTTCCAGACGTGAAAAAACGTTCCAGGATATAACATTGTTACATACCTGGAAATGAATATTCCATTGAAATGTACATCTGTTGCAATCGAGAGAATTTTTTGCTGCTGTATTTGACAGTATATCGGTTACAGTATGATCCGCCAGGTTAGCCGAGAGCGCTAATGCGCTGCTTCCTGGACTCAAGTAGGCGCGCCGGCCTCGGATCGAATCCGCCTGGCAGATTAATGACGAGGGCCAGTGTACCAGTCAGCCTAGATGCGGGTTTTAGGCAGTTCTCCACATCCCACTGGGTGAATACTGGTCTGGCCCCTATGTCCCGCCTCAGTTACACAACTCGCAGACATCTGAAAAACTTTGGCACTGTTTCATGGCTTACACTAGAGGCAGACAGCTGGGGTACTCTACTTCCGTCCTGGGGTGGGGGTGGGGGTGGGGGCTACGGAATGAGACAGTAAGGGCATCTGGCCACCCTCTGACACTAATATTGCCAATTCCAGTCACAGGGCTGAACCCACACTGAAGTGGAACAAAGACCCAAGAAAATGATGATGATAATGATCTGTTATAGTATTACTTTACTACAAACTAATAATCAGTAAGTGAAATAAAATCCCGCAGAAATGTTATGATACCTCAGTTACAAGCTAGATACATTTTGAAATACAAATTATTGAAAACTAACAGAAATTTCGATTTTCAAGACACGTAAAATTTTTAAGACATTAAAGAAACACAATCAATCGCAATCATCACACATTCCATGGTAGAACGTTCCTTCTGTTTCAAGGTTCAAGTTGAAGCATGACAGACAAAGTATGACTCTTTCTTCCTCAAGCTATATAACTATTTTCTTTTAAATATGTTGAATTTCGTAAGTGAATAACTAACAATAGCTTCCAAGTAGCTTCAATACAGGGCTATTATAAATGATTGAAGCTATTTAACAGATTTTATGTAGCTGTATTATTTGAAATATTGCTACAGGGCTTTGCACATACACAGAAAAACTAAAAAAGTTCTTTTTTTTACTTATTACAAGTGTTCCATATGACCTCCCGCCCCCCCTCCCCCTACTTATTCTGCAGATATGAAATGGATAATCACGTTCTTCCCAAGTTCGTCGCAACATATCCCTGTCAATCTGTTCAAGTGTACTGTTGATGCAAGCTTGCAATTCTACTAGGTTTCTTGTTAGAGGAGAAGTAAACACTGTATCTTTCACACAACCGCACACAAACAGTGGCACGCAGTTAGGTCGGGAGAGCATGGAGACCACGAGATGAGCTGCTGATGTTCAACCTCACCATGACCGATCCATCGGTTTCTCAATTTCCTGTTTGAGAAGTCACGAACATTACGATGGAAATGAGGTGGATCACCGTCCTGTTGGTAGATGAAGTCAATACTGTCGGTCTCCAGTCATGCCACGAGCCGCTTTTCCAGCTTGTCCAGATACACGTGTTCTGTAACGGCCTTTTCGCAGAAAAGAAAGGGACTATAAACATTAAACCGTGAGACTACACGGAACTCTAACTTGTGCTGAGTGCTTCACGAATGTGTGGGGATTCTCTGTCCCCCAAATTCACTCATTTTCCCTGTTCACTTTGCCATTTACAAAAAATGAAAATTCAAAGCAACTGCCACTGTTATCGGGAGTCAGGGCACGCTGCAATTTCAAGTGATATGGTTTCAGATTCAGTCTTTTCCTTAGGATCTTCCATGCGGTCGGTTGTGGTACGGTCAGCTCTTTGCTTGCTCTGTTCGTCGATTTCTGTGAAATACTTTCGAAACTCGCCTGCATGTGGCCAGTCATTTCTTCACTCACTGTAGGCTGACCCGTTGATTCCCCCTTGCAGACGCATCCAGAAGCTTTAAACTGCGCATGTCATCGCCCAATGGAGTTAGCAGTTAGTGGATCTTTGTTGAATTTCGTTCTCAAGTGACGTTGACCCGTTACGTCAGATTGATGTGAATGCATTTCAAGTGCAACATAAACTTTCTAGACGCCTGTCACCATTTTTCATTACAAGTATGGCGTTTTTCGTTGAGGCAGAATCTTCTTACGAAATTTCAATCATCTTCCAATTGCGAAAATATTTTGTTGCCGCCCACCTACATAAGGAGGAATGATCATCATAATGAAATAGGAGAAATTAGGTCTCGCACGGAAAGATTTCCAGCATGCCGTTCGATAGTGGAACGGTAGAAAAACAGCTTGAAGGTGGTTTGATGAACTCTCTGTCAGGCATTTAATTGTGAATTGTGGAGTAACCATGTAGACGTAGACGTAGATATACGAGTAGATCTTGTCTAACTGTTCACTGGTGCGCTCTCGTGGTGAAGTGTAGCTGCAACAATACGAAACTTTTTGAGTTTTCTATATGAGTGGTGAGTTGTGTGACACTGTGTCAATTAACGTAGCTATAGTGAATTCATGAAATCGCTTCAATCATTTATAATAACCTTGTACATAAGTATTATCCACCAGTTAAATGTGTGGAACTAAAAATATTTTAAAATGCTGCACAAAACACAACGCAATGCCTCATAACAACCAAAACATTAGACAACGCTATAAACTGCATATGGCGATTTCTATCGCGCATTCCTTCATATGGTTCTAAAACGGGGCATTAGATTGCCGGCTAGGAAACACCATGTGTTCCAAGGTACACCGTCCTTAAAGTATAACTCTCCTCCTTGCGTGAAACACAAACAATAGTCATAACACGAAGCGGATTTTCCAACGGATGGAATTTGCTAGAAGGGCCATATGGCAGCTTTCGGTAAGCGCCTCAGTCACGTTTGTTACTGCAAACGGAAGAGGAGTGGCATAGACATGAGGCAGCTGCTGGTGCGACGGAAACGGGCTGCAGAGCAATTGCGAGGAAAACCGTGGAGCAGTGCATGCAGCCATTTTCAGCCACCGCAGATGCCATCAATGCTTCTACCGTTTCCAATACACTACGCACTGAAGCCAATGAAATGGCAGTCAGACCCAAGTGGATAACAACAGCGAATTACAACAATAATATGATTTAGGTTTTCCGTGATTTCCCTAAATCGTTTCAGGCAAATGCCGGGATGGTTCCTTTGAAAGGGCACGGCCGATTTCCTTCCCCATCCTTCCCTCACCCGAGCTTGCGCTCCGTCTCTAATGACCTCGTTGTCGACGGGACGTTAAAACAACACTAACCTAACCTAACCTCACAACAATAATAATAGATATTACCGATTCCATGTAATACAAGTACTCTAAAAAGGTAATGTTATAACGTCGTTTCACTTTTAGCCAAAAAATAAATTGTTTTCGAGTAGTTGCAAATATATCCCCAGACAGCCGTATCGGGGCAAGGCTTAAGCACAGACTAGCTACTACCGGGGATCTCTACCTATGACGAAGAGGTGGTTGTAAATAGTATGACTGCACGCCGACTGTTGTTGTTCACAACAGAATTGGCTAGTAACTGGATGCAAACAGTATGACTGCACGCCGACTGTTGTTGTTCACAACAGAATTGGCTAGTAACTAGCTGCGTGTGGCCATTCTATGCGCTGTTACAGTCTGTAATTGTGTAAGCCCAAATCCGTCATCAAGTCGTTGTCAGCGACGGCATCTGATTGTCGGTTCTCACCGAATCCAGATAAGCACCATACATGGCTTGTCTTGGTGAAACCCAGTACTTGCGCGACCTTGGTGATGAAGTGCCCCACGCGATGTGTATTGACGACCTGGTCGCGATCGAACGCGTCGATGTAGTGGTTCTTGCACAACTTGCGATGCACTGTCACGCCGACTGCCTGTACGTGACCTGAAGACATCTGAGTCACGTGATAAACCTGACTGCTTGCTCCATTAGCTGCAGCGATGACTGCGCTATCTCTCCAGCACAGCAGCTGTCTAATTCACCTGCTCGTGAGTGTATACGTTCGTGCGAAGCAAAGTTAGATTAATCTTAACGAACAACAGAGAAGGACCAACACTTTTACCAACTGTTTATCCTCGATAGATTCCTATTTGACGGTTGATTTCTCTTCTATCCAGTATATTTTATGACCTTGCATTATCAGATTTACTCAAATATCTGGCATAACTTTTCTGTTCATCCTTCATATCGAATAAAACACTAGTAATTGACATCAATATTGGTCTATATGTACTTTTGTATAATAAATGTCTCTTCCTTATACAATGTTGAGCAACATTTTCGATTTTGATTGAGTCATTTATTCACTTTAGGCATAGAAATGCACTTGTTAAGCCGTCTTCAACGACTGGCAATTTTTATTACAAGAACACATAAAATTAAATATGAACAATGGTTTTGACGTCATTCAGGGACGCTTAAGGTACTGCACACTCCTTGGTCATTATCAGGTCTTGAGATCAAAGACCAGCAGATGTGCACAACATGCTTAGAAGACTGAAAATTACCAGCAGGCCATGGTATCACCTTCTTAAGTTCATACCTAACAACGTCGATGCTGAATCTTTGTCGTATACGCCACGACACCAACAGTCAGGCTACTGGATATTCAAAGCTTCCCATTAGCATAAACAACCGCGCCGTCTTAGGCGCCTTGTCACGGTTCGCGCGGCTCTCCCCATCGGAGGTTCGCGTTTCTCCTCGGGCATGGGTGTGTGTGTTAAAGTAAGTTAAAATTAGGTTAATTAATGTGTAAGCCTAGGGACCGATGACCTCAGCAGTTTGGTCCCATAAGAACTTGCCACCACCATTAACCTAAACTTTGTAAGTAAAATTTGACTAGATATCGGAATCCCCTTTCAACAGACAGATATCCAGGCTTTTTAATTGTGTTTGAAACTTTCTTCCTCAAACTGATCGAACATTCCATCTCTCATATCCTTCTCAGCTCACGTTCGATATCCTTTTTCATCCCAAAGTGACTCCTATCAGGTAAACACCAGCACTTCAGGACAGTCCTATAGGTTTATTGTGTCTGCTGTCTTTCATGGAAGGAGCTCAGTCATGTTACATTGTAGCAGTGAACTGCTACTTGGAAGTCACACAATGTTATACCTTTTTAAGACAAGTGAGTACAGAGTAAGTTGCCAAGTCCAGAATGAAGACATGGCTGGACGTTTATGCGCTTGCTTCGGATACCACTCAGTCATCGGTCGCAGAGAAATGAGTTACAGACTCTGAATAACTTAAACTGGTACGTCCTAGCTCTTCTCTTAAGTCATATTTAATTGGTTATACCGAGTTTCGTGTCATTAAAAAAGAAAACAGATGCTGAAAGTACTAATTAGTGCAATTTTAACTGTCATTATTTTTTAATTAGTAGTCGTAGTTGGTGTAGTATGTTCTCGTATTTTGTGTTCATCATTTAAAACCACCACCACTAATATTTCTAAGGCGAGGGTATTTCAGTCACAGTGAAGCTTATAGCACAGTCGTTTTCCCGTGATCACCCGTCATTAACTATTGCCGGCCGGAATGGCCGTGCGGTTCTAGGCGCTACAGTCTGGAGCCGAGCGAGCGCTACGGTCGCAGGTTCGAATCCTGCCTCGGGTATGGATGTGTGTGACGTCCTTAGGTTAGTTATGTTTAATTAGTTTAAGTTCTAGGCGACTGATGACCTCAGCAGTTAAGTCGCATAGTGCTCAGAGCCATTTGAACCATTTGAATCATTAATTATTAGCACTACAACACTGTACCACGCTCACATTTAATTCCATATTTTAGTAACATTTTATTATATTTGATGTTAACGAATAATACATAAACTCTACCTACACTGCATCAGCCCATTAGGTATATTACTTTCTTTATTTTACGGCAAAAATTCAGTATTTTATTCCGTTACCAGTAAGGAAACCACGCATGAAACACGAAAAGACGTTTGGGAGTTGTCATTTTAAAATCTCCAGCAAACCGGAAGAGCGTGTCCGTCTCCACTCGCCGTAAGGACCACTGGTGCGGGCGAAGGATTTCTAACAAAAGCTCGAAAACAGAACTCATAACGAGGGGTAAGAAGAATGGTAATCTTCACAGGTAACTAGACGAAAACATTACATCTACATTTGAATCTATGCTCTACAAACCACAAGTAAAAATATCGCTAAGTCTTGGTATCACAGATTCTCAAGCACAGAAAAAATTCCAGTTGTCAAAGTGTGGTTAAAGTTCGAACTTTGTCGCTTTACGCAGCACTTATAACACACTAGTAAAGTTCCAGCTTCGCTGTTTGACTGCATAATATCGCTAGTTATAAATCACACATTTTTTGCGTGTGTCAACTAGTGGAATCACACGTTAAATTATCTGAGGAATCATGTAAGATATATCAGTTACCGACATCTTCGTCCACATTAGACTTCGACATATGCGAGCATGTATAACTTAACTGTTTCCTAAAATCAGGGAGAAAACTCTACAGGAAATATATGATTTATTTAAATGATTGCATACTTTAAGGGATGCACCAGAAACACAGACAGTTAACAATGAAAAAATGACATTCCGTAAGTGATACATAATGAAGGGTATAAAGCTATTCTAAACAGTAAAGAATGAAGAAAGGAAAGGTGCTAGGAAACATAACAATAGAAATGACTGAATCTGGGGGCGAATAAAAGGACAAGAACTTGCGTATTGTTTGCAGAATGTCTGGAGAGGAAGATAGTTCTGCAGTATTTGAAGAATGCTGTAATTATTCCACGTATAAAGGGATACAGACAAGATATAAAAGCTGTACGTCTATCAGACTTCTCTGCATAAAGTACAATATATTCATTACAATTACCACTAAAAACAGGCCGGCCGGAGTGGCTGAGCGGTTCTAGGAGCTACAGTCTGGAACCGCGCGACCGCTGCGGTCGCAGGTTCGAATCCTGCCTCGGGCACGGGTGTGTGTGATGTCCTTAGGTTAGTTAGGTTTAAGTAGTTCTAAGTTCTAGGGGACTGATGACCTCCGAAGTTAGGTCCAATAGTGCTCAGAGCCATCTTTGAACTAAAAACAGTAGCCTATACAGAAAATTTTGGGCTTTAATGAGACGAAGTATCGAACTGGCTTTATGAGTAGATTCAGTACAATGTTCCTTTTGCTCTTCGTGGCGAAATTGTAGACCGTTGCGTGACCATAAATAACCTCTGTGCCTACGATTCTCAGATGTTAAGAAATCTTTTGACTCAGCTTTTACTAAAAGTCCGTGAGAAGTATGGGATCGATTGAAAATATGTCACTATACGAAAGAATACATACATCGATGCCAAAGCTTCCATTAGATTTTATCAAAATAGTGAGAAACTGAGGACTGAGAGACAAGTGAGGCAGAAAGTTCCATACTACCATAACTGTTCTCAGCAGACCTAGAGTAAATTCACTGGCCCTGTAGCTGCAAAACGAAGAATGACTAGAATATATCTTAACCACCTTAGCTTTTATGTTGACAGAATACTGATTGCCTCCACCGCAGAAAAACGACAGATTACACAAGAAGTTAACAGCTTATCGAAAGCAAGCCCGAAACTCAGTTATAATTAGACTAAAATAATGCATGACCAACACATCTAAATAAAACCCCATAAATCGATAATGAGGTCGTGGAACGAGTTGAATAGTTTTTGCATTTACTACAGCTCGAAACAATGACCGGATGGACAGAAAAAAGAATGAACATACACTGGTTTTTAAAACGAAGCTTCCTAGGTGTTTGAAAAGGAAAATCTACGACACTTCCTTACTGCTAAACGAGACTTATAGCTGTCACACTCAGATTCTTAATCACGAAAAAAATGAAGGGATGTGGACGGGGCGTTTAGCCAGACGAGCGGACACTGGATGGACCAAGGAAGTACTTTGCTGGACTCCAGGAGAGAAAAAAAAGCCAGACGACGACCTTACGAAAGATGAGTAGAAGCCGTTAGAATACGCTATGATGGTAATATTCATAGATGGAAATTTATAGGCTACCTCTGTCCAGTACTGGATGTCAATTTCATCTTGTTGTTGTTGTTGATGAAGATGATGATGGTGATAATGATGATGATGATGACGTGGTGGTGAAGTGGTGGTGTTGACTGTTATATAACTGAAATGAAAAGAGATATAGGATCTATCCGGTGTAAATCAAAGTATCTTGTGTAATACTTTATATCAATTTATCACATATACGAAGATGCGAAGGTGCGATTTGCAATTTGGAAGTGAAATTTTTTGATAAATTATGTATAATACACTACTGGCCAATAAAATTGCTACACCACGAAGATGACGTGCTACAGACGCGAACTTTAACCGACAGGAAGAAGATGCTGTGATACGCAAATGATTAGCTTTTCAGAGCATTCACACAAGGTTGGCGCCGGTGGCGACACCCACAACGTGCTGACATGAGGAAAGTTTCCAACCGATTTCTCATACACAAATAGCAGTTGACAAGCGTTTGCCTGGTGAAACGTTGTCGTGATGCCTCGTGTAAGGAGAAGAAATGAGTACTATCACGTTTCCGACTTTGATAAAGGTCGGATTGTAGCCTATCGCGATTGCAGTTTATCGTATCGCGACATTGCTGCTTGCGTTGGTCGAGATCCAATGACTGTTAGCAGAATATGGAATCGGTAGGTTCAGAAAGGTAATATGGAACGCCGTGCTGGATTCCAACGGCCACGTATCACTAGCAGTCGAGATGACAGGCATCTTATCCGCATGGCTGTAACGGATCGTGCAGCCACGTCTCGATCCCTGAGTCAACAGATGTGGACGTTCGCAAGACAACAACCATCTGCACGAACAGTTCAAAATGGTTCAAATGGCTCTGAGCACTACGGGACTCAACTGCTGAGGTCATTAGTCCCCTAGAACTTAGAACTAGTTAAGCCTAACTAACCTAAGGACATCACAAACATCCACGCCCGAGGCAGGATTCGAACCTGCGACCGTAGCGGTCTTGCGGCTCCAGACTGCAGCGCCTTTAACCGCACGGCCACTTCGGCCGGCCACGAACAGTTCGACGACGTTTGCAGCAGCATGGACTATCAGCTCGGAGACCATGGCTGCGGTTACCCTTGACGCTGCATCACAGACACGAGCGCCTGCGATGGTGTACTCAATGACGAACCTGGGTGCACGAATGGCAAAACGTCATTTTTTCGGATGAATCCAGGTTCTATTTACAGCATCATGATGGTCGCATCCGTGTTTGGCGACATCGCACATTGGAAGCGTGTATTCGTCATCGCCATACTGGCGTATCACACGGCGTGATGGTATAGGGTGCCATTGGTTACACGTCTCGGTCACCTCTTGTTCGCATTGACGGCACTTTGAACAATGGACGTTACATTTCAGATGTGTTACGACCCGTGGCTCTACCCTTCATTCGATCCCTGCGAAAATTTCTGCAGGATAATGCACGACCGCATGTTGCAGGTTCTGTACGGGCCTTTCTGGATACAGAAAATGTTCGACTGCTGCCCTGACCAGCACATTCTCCAGATCTCTCACCAATTGAAAACGTCTGATCAATGGTGGCAGAGCAACTGGCTCGTCACAATACGCCAGTCACCACTCTTGATGAACTGTGGAATCGTGTTGAGCACCTAAACCTGTACACGCCATCCAAGCTCTGTTTGACTCAATGGCCAGGCGTATCAAGGCCGTTAGTATGGCCAGAGGTGGTTGTTCTTGGTACTGATTTCTCAGGATCTATGCACCCAAATTGCGTGAAAATGTAATCACATGTCAGTTCTAGTATAATGTATTTGTCCAATGAATACCCGTTTGTCATCTGCATTTCTTCTTAGTGTAAAAGTTTTAATGGCCAGTTGTGTAAGTTTATTTTTTATCCTCATACAAAGCAATATCAAAAATTCTCTGTTGTCCGTTAAGGTGAAAAGCTGTATTAATACAGCACGATACCACTGGGAGGAGTTTGTAGAAGGCCAAGGCGCGCCTTGAAATATTTGAGTAAACGTTCCAGGCTACTGCCGCAGAAGATACACATTTGAGGTTAAGGGGTACCAAATCACAATGTATAAGTTGCAAAACAAACCCTTGACATCTAAAATCCTAATTTTAATATTGCGGATATATCATATCTTGCACAGTAATTTAAAAATGCATAATATATGTATTCTCCTGTCTCTTTTTTATATTGATTTATCTGTTTATAAAAGCAGGTAAAATTTAAAAGTGTTTGTGTGGTTTAGAAATTTAAAAAATCGTCTAGAAAATCATAGAAACGGAGACATCTTGAAGTGCATTTTATAATACATGCAGTAACATAATTCATGTTCGTATGCGTATGGTTTTAGAATGGAACCTATAATCCCGTTAAGTTCGTAAACTAGCTTTCGTATCAGAATTGTACGTTCTTTTTTTGTTCTGGTATTACTCTTCTCTATAATAATAGCTCTTGAACTGTTATATTGTCCCTCTAAACAAGACCTAATTGCCGGGTGGAGCGTAGACGCGTTATATTGTAAGTGTGCCCAACGAAGTAACATTAAACGGGCCTGTAACGTAAGACTGATCCTTCCTTTCTGCATTATACGAATAGTTTAGTAAAGAAAACGGACTCGTGCCCGGAATACTAATTTGCAACAACCGGAAATTCCATTCCCAATGACTTGCGTGAAAGAGTACTTTCCTTTCATGTTTCTTGGCTCCATTTTTTGATGCACGGAGCATCAGCTCCAAGTTCCCTTTTCAATTTGGATGTGTGAGGGACAACATGGTTTGAAATAAAATAGAGACTGGGTATTACTTATGAACTGATTTACAATCACTTCTCAGCAACATGTCATATAAAGTATTTGCTAAAATGCTGAATCATGCCAACCAAAACTTCACAAAACCTAATTGTCATAAGATTCGCCACTTGTATTTTTGATGTCAGAGTTAACCTCTGTGTCAGTCGGCGATTATTCTGTCTGGAAAAATAGATGAATGGCCAAGAAAATTACAGATTCTTTACAAATCATAAATCTTAATTTAAATCTCGTTATCACCTTTATTTTGTGTGCGTGTGTGGTATATATATATATATATATATATATATATATATATATATATATATATATATATATGTGTGTGTGTGTGTGTGTGTGTGTGTGTGTGTGTGTGTGTGTGTGTGTGCGTGCGTCAAATGTGATGGCCTTTTATCTCCACATCAACATTTCACGTCATCTTAATGAGCCAGTTGCTTCCTTTTATTCATATTTCGTGAATTTTAAAATAAATTCCTTGTAACTTGCCTGCTTGAATAATAATTCAAGTTCATATTTTCAACCTCTCGCTAATTAAAATTAATAGATTTTTCGGGATATTTTCCTGAAGAGACTGAACCCGCTCTCTTGCGTAAATGATGTTTCTGTAAAGTTGAAAGTTACGTAATGGCGTACGTTTGACACAAGCTGTTTACGGGAGCTGTTACCTGCAAAACCTGTTATCTCATATCGTCGTGAGATTGCTTTATACTTCCAAAACGTGGTAAGACTGTTGGATAAAATCGAACAGGTAAAATGAGATATCGGAATTTTCTGTCTGTGAATGACGTTTCATGGAGTGATATTTCAAAAGATCAGTAAGCAGTCTAATGCTAACGTCAGTAAGACATAGAATAAGTTGTATTATAAATATCTATCACGATTTGCGGAGTAAAATAGCCTCTCCGTGAGTCTGGGTAACGTGTTAAATCTCAAATTCAGTTGTACGGGGTCAGATTCCAAGTCACTTATCATATTCAGCTCTGCCAATGATTTTTGATTTCAGATTGAATTGTTGTTTGGAGTCTACATAAAACTGTAGCATTCCCTAAACTAGCTACGTAAGTCACTTTAAACGTCGGTGGAAGGCCATACGCAATTGGGCAATACCTAGTGGACCACCGTGGCATTCAGACCAAACTTCGAATGAAAGACGAACTCGAGAACCCGAGATATCTAGTTCTACATCTTCATCTACATCAATACGCCCCAAGCTACCTAATGGAGTGTGGCGGAGAGTACCTGCGGTACACTGTCTGGTCCCCTCTATCCTGTTCCACTCGCGAATGGCGCTTGGTAAGGATGAGTATCGGTGAACCTCTGTACCGGCTCTAATTTCTCGATTTTTCTTGTAGCGAGATGTTCTCCCACTCTTTCCGGAAAATACTCCCCCGAAATTTCAATTGTAAACCTTTCCATGACGCATCACGCTTATTTTGTAGCCTCTGCCAATGAAGTTGGTTGAGCATCTCGGTAACGATATCGCTCCGAATAAACGATCCTGTAACGAACGCACCGCTCTTCGTTGGATCTTCTCTAGCTCCTCTATCAGTCCTATCTGGTAAGGATCGCATATTAATAAACAATATTAAAGAATCGGTCGAACAAGCGCCTTGTAAGCTACTTCCTTCGTGGGTGTGTTACATATCCTTAATATTATTCTTATGAATTTTCGGCTAGCATCTGCGTTTCTTGGTATTGTTTCATGTGCTCATTCAACTTAAGGTTACACTGGATAGTTATTCCTAGTTATTTTACGGTAGTTTCTGTTTCCAACAGTTTCTTATCAATAGTGTAGTTGTACAGCCGGCCGGTGTGACCGAGGGGTTCTAGGAGCTACAGTCTGGAACCGCGCGACTGCTACGGTCGCAGTTTCGAATCCTGCCTCGGGCATGGATGTGTGTGATGTCCTTAGGTTAGTTTGGTTTAAGTAGTTCTAAGTTCTAGGGGACTGATGACCTCAGATGTTAAGTCCCATAGTGCTCAAAGCCATTTGTAGTTGTACAGTAGTGTCTTTCTCTTCCTATGTATGTGCAATACGTTACATTTATTTATGTTCAGTGCCAACCACCAGAGTTAGTTGACCGTCCATCTCTCACAGCAAAGATGTTACTGAGCAACGCCTTTTGTGTTCGACCATATGTTGCTAAGTTTTGAAGGAAGACGATTTTATCATGCGGTTCCCAGTCATAAGTCCAGTCATATCACAAACGAGAGAGACTGCGAGTACTATCACCGAAACGTAATCACCAATAATGGGACACTCAGTGCAACACTAAAGCTGCTAATGGAACAAAAGATGAAGTTTTGTAAGTTACGCAACTTGCTGCTTCACTCACATATCAAAGTAATATTTAATTTAGGATGAGGCGTTTCGGCAACGTAATAGGTTTGTTTGATTTTGTTTTAGAATGCAAAAATAACTGAGGTCACAACGGCCCACGTCATAACCGTAGAAACCCAACAAGTAAAAGAAGCTGGAAGCGACTATGCGTTCGCACCAATCGACGGAAGAAAAGAGTGTGTAGTGTCCCTTTTGCAATGTTCACCCTTATCAAGGTGAAACATAAATAAAACTGACAGTATGTGACTCAAAATGAATTGCAAACATTGATTTATCATTGATTTAACTGTAAAAATATACAATATATGTATCGATAAATGCAGAAAAGACATTATTTTTATTGTATGAGATTATAATGTGATTATCTTTGTAAGAGTATAAAACACAATGCAATGCTCATTCTTCTGTCTAGTCTGTTTTGTTCTGTTCGTTCTGGTGTTAGCTGGAATAAGGTACGCAAGCTATTGTGCGGCGCTAGCATTTTGTTTCTGTCGTAACGTAATTGCAAATATTTAATGGTGTAAACTTTGTCCTAGTACGAATATATTAGTATAAAGTGATCTCCGTGTGTTATTTAGGAACCTACGCCACATTTATCTTATGAAAAGAATATTTAATGAAAATTATTTATTATGTTTCCAGCTGCTGCGGAGCGAGTAACAGTAATCTCTGACTGTTAACAATTAGCCGCCATTACGCGGTACATTTAAAAATATTTTTTCACAGCACAATGTCTGATAGCCGGAGCGGAAGAAATCGAGTAAAAATATTCAGTGAGATTAATTGAAGGAATCCAGTGAAATAAATTTATTAGAACTTGTCTATTTTCTGTGATAGTAATAATTTCAGAGCTGAGTACTAGTGGGCTATTGCATTTACAGTAATTTGTAGGGAGCCTGGCGCTCGATAAAACCAGATATAATACGTAATTGGCAACCTACGAAATTCATTATTTTGCTTATTATATCTCTTTTGTATTTCTTTTTTTTTTTTTGAAAGCTAAAGTAAAAACTAACTCCACTAAAAATCAGTAACAGATCACGAAAAATCAAAGGACAAACAAATTTACTAGGAGTTTCCTCTAAATAAATAACATTACATAATATTTCTTTTAAGAGATATAATAAGTGCTAAAAACAAGGACTTCCTCACAGAGAAAGATCCACACAATATGCCGTAGACTCAGCGGTGGTCTCGCACCAAAGATTGAAAGTCCTTCGTCATATTGCTAGGACGGAAAAATGTAAAGCGCGGCCAACAGCCCGCGTGTCTTTTGCTAAAAAGACCGACAACTCGGACGACAAACATACACTGCAACTTAAGCAGATAAAAATTGGCATTGGGTAAGGAAATGGTGAACTGTCAAATGCTGATGACAATGAGCACAAAGTGGTAGGGGATGATCAAGTAACAAATGACGGGAGCAAAAATGTCAGTGTCCAGTACGCAACCTAGCTAAAATGATCTCCTCGTGAGGCGAGGGTCAAGAAGAGGTCAGCCAACCCTGTGGGAGACTTTTGTTTTCCCCGGAGCTTGTTCACGCGAAGAAAATACCAGTGGTGATGCCAAAGTGACACCATCCACCGACAGATGGCAACACAGAGATCATCCGAAGGAATGGCAGAGGTAGCATGTCGAGGCAGGAGGACTGAAGCAGTATCAACAGCCTCACCTCCCGTCAGAACCCCGTGACCAAGAACCTACTTGAATATCACGGTACCTCACTTAACAGCGAGCAAGTGGGAGCTTTCTTGGACCCGTTGTACGAAGGGATGGACAGTGTACAGCACATAGAGGCTCTGAAGGGCACTGCGAGGATCGGAGTGTACGACACAATTATGCTTCTCATTCCCGCATACAGATTTATTTCTTAACTGTAAACGTGAGGTTAGCTTATGCACGTCTTTGTTTCTCTATGAACGAGCGAGGTGGCGCAGTGGTTAGCACGCGGGATTCGCATTCGGGAGAAGGATGGTTCAAACCTGCGTCCGCCATCCAGATTTCGGTTTCCGGTGATTTTCCTGAATCACTGCAGGCAGATGCTAGAATGGCTGGTTGGTTTAAAGGACGGGGAGAGGGGGAGCGGGGGTGGGGGGAGGGAGGGAGGGACCAAACTGCGAGATCATCAGTCCCTGATGCCGGGATGGTTCCTTTGAAAGGGCACATCTGATTTCCTTCCCCATCCTTGACACAGTCGAGCTCGCACTACGTCTCTAATGACCTCACTGTCGACGGGACTTAAAACCCAATCTTCCTTCCTTTCTTTTTTTCTTTTCTATGAATAGAATTTTTTGGTGTACAACAGCTTACATTCATAAAGAGACTGGGTATAGAAAAACTTACATAAGTCACTATTATCTTTAATGAGTTGACTTACTAGAAAAAGCTGCAGGAAAAGTTAAAAGATCTTGAAATCTAAGTCACAACCAGCATTAATAGTTGTTTTCCCTATTAACTGACGTAAATCACAATAAAATTAAAAGGGAGCAAAGTTCTATACAACTCAAATCAAATTACAAAATGGCGCTAAAACGTTTGGGGGGAGGGGGTGGGGGGGGGGGGTTGGGGGAGGGGGGAGTGTGAAAATTGTGAAAGACTATAAGGAGTAAGTGCAATAAGATTTGCTTATCTGGGCAGGTAGCAAAATCAAAGTTAACTTACAACAAGAAGGCACAAATTACAACCAAATTAAGCAACGTAAGTTGCGCAGCACGATAAGGAATAAGCAAGCGACGAGCTGCAGAGAAAGTGGATTGCGCTACCACAATTGCAACACTTACATTCCACTAAACAGCTAGCGTGCGCCTGTGACAACCTGGAGCAGAATGCACAGAAGCCAAGTCCACAGGCCTCAAGCCTCTACTTTCAAACAGCTCTGACTGCACGACACAAAGCTTTACGCCTTGCTTGGGACCGTCAACACCAACATTGGAGTGTTGATGACTGGAAACTTGTTGCGTGGTTGGACGAGTCACGTTTCGATTTGTCTCTAGCGGATGGACGTCTACAGGTATGGAGACAACCTCATGAATCCATGGGGAAGGCTCTGTAATGGTGTGGGACGTGTGGAGTTGTAGTGATATGGGACCCCTGATACGTCTGTATGCGACTCTGACAGGTGACACGTACATAAGCATCCTGTCCGATCACCTGTATCTATTCATGTCCATTGTGCATTCCGACGAACGGGCAATTCCAGCAGGACAATGCGACAGGCCCCATGTCCAGAATTGCTATAGAGTGGCACCAGGAACACTCTTCTGATTTTAAACACTGCCGCTGGCGACCAGGCGCCCCAGACATTGAGCATATCTGGGACGCCTTACAACGTGCTGTTAGGAAGAGATTTCCACCCCCTCGTACTATTACAGATTTATGGACAACCCTGAACGATTCATGGTGTCAATTTCCTACAGCACTACTTCAGACATTAGTCGAGTCCAGGCCACGTCGTGTTGCGGCACTTCTGCGTGCTCGTGGGGGCCCTACACGATATTAGGCAGGTGTACCAGTTTCTTTGGCTCTTCGGTGTATAAGGAAGCACTCAGAAGTCAGTGTTACTTCCTTTCTTTTTTGTCAGGCGGTGTAGTTAGATCTCTCGAGTGTGTAAGAGGTGTAGCGGCTTTTCTCTGCGAATCACGCTCGCATTACGATACCGCGGGCAGCGGAGCGCGCAGTCCTGTAATGGGGGCCGTGAGAATTACGCACGCGGCAGCCGTGGTCCAGCCTGCGTCGCCCACAGGCCGTCGCCTATGCGCACCGCCTTCGTGACTGCGGAGCGCCGACCCGCGCCGTAATGAGCGACCGAGCAGCGACTCAGCGCCGATAATGCATCGAGGCCTCGCCCACGTCACGTTCCTTTCGCCGCGCTCATCAATCCCGCATATGGCGTCGGGTAAACGGCCGCCACGCATCTCGCATTCCTAATGGGCGCCCAGGGAAGCGTAGCGGCGGAGAGGTTGCGCCGGGGCGCTCGTAAACCACCAGCCATTCTTCTCACTATAAATAATTTGCCGGCGATTAGAGATCCGACACGTTTGGACGAGCAGCGCTATGAAATTCCCCCTTCCCTCCCACCCCGAGTTATTTGGCATTGTCTTAAGTTGCTGCTTTTCACTTTCTGGAGATCAGAGTGACTGCAAAATACCTCGCAAGTATGCGAATTAACTTTTAAGAATTGAGAAGATTGTCAAGTACAATACACTAAGCTTACAAGTCACGGGATACCTCTTAATATCGTTTCGGACCGCCTTTCGCACGACGCAGTGCAGCAGTTCTACATGGCATGGGCTCAACAAGTTACTAGAAGTCCCCTGCAGAAATAATGAGCCATGTTGCCTCTACAGCCATTCACAACTGCGAAAGTGTTACCAGTGCAGGGTGTTGTGCACGAAATGACCCCTCAATTAAGTCCCATAAATGTTCGATACGGTACATATCCGGCGATCTGTGAGGCGAAATCAATAGCTCGAATTGTCTAGGACCTTCTTCAAACTAATCGCGAGAAGTTGTGGCCGGATCGCATGGCGTATTGTCGTCAATAAAAATTACATCATTGTTTGGCAAGATGAAGCTCATGATGCAGAGGTCTCGTACTAGCCGAACATAATCATTTCCAGACAATGACGGGTTCAGTTGGATCAGAAAACCCAGTCCATTTGTAAGTAGGCTGTTTAGGTTTTTATGTTAGTAACGCCACGTAGCGCTCTGTATGAAAATCATTGACTGTGCTGGATGCAGTCTGCGGCTGGTTTGCATTGTTGGAATATTTTTTATTGTAGTGTTGGGCAGCTTTTGAACATTATTAAGGTAAATACATTGTTTGTTCTCTATTAAAATCTTTCACTTGCTAACTATGCCTATCAGTAGTTAGTGCCTTCAGTAGTTAGAATCTTTTATTCAGCTGAAGTATTGGCGCACGCTGTATTGCAGTAGTTCGAGAAACGAAGATTTTTGTGAGGTAAGTGATTCATGAAAGGTATAGGTTATTGTTAATCAGGGCCATTCTTTTGTAGGGATTATTGAAAGTCAGATTGCGTTGCGCTAAAAAGATACTGTGTGTCAGTTTAGTGATGATCAGAATAAGTAAAGAGAGAAATGTCTGAGTACGTTCAGTTTTGCTCAGCTGTTTGAAAATCAAATAACGTAGAGGTTTTCCAGCACTGTCATTTACAAAATTTTTCTAAGGGGATGTTTCACATTCCATGTAAAGACAGATCACACCGTTAAGGAGCCAACATCAGCTTGTACAGTGCCTCGTCGACAGCTTGGGTCCATGGCTCCTCGGGATCTGCACCACACTCGAACCCCACTCTCAGCTCTTATCAACTGAAATCGGGACTCATCTGATCAGACCTCTGTTTTCCAGTTGTTTAAGGTCCAACCGATACGGTCACGAGCCCAGGCGAGGTGCTGCAGAGATAACGTGCTGTTAGCAAAGGCACTCGCTTCGGTCGTCTGCTGCCGTAGCCCATTAACGTCAAATCCGCCACATTGTCCTAACGGAAACGTTCGTCGTACGTCCCACATTGATTCCTGCAGTTATTCTACGCGTTGTTGCTTGTCTGTTAGCACTGACAACTAGACAAACATCGGTGCTCTCGGTCGTTGAGTGAAGGCTGTTAGCCACTGCGTTGTCCGTGGTGAGACGCTATGCCTGAAATTTGGTATTCTCGGCGCACTCTTGACATTGTGCATCTCGGAATACTGAATTCCCCAACGGTTTCCAAAATGGAATGCCCACTGCTTCTAGCTCCAACTACCATTCCACTTTCAAAATCTGTTAATTCCCGTCGTATGGCCATAGTCACGTCGGAAACATTTTCATATAAATCACCGGAGCACAAATGGCAGCTGCTTCTACGCACTGCCTTCTTCTACATTGTGTACGCGATATTGCAGCCATCTGTATAAGCGCATATCGCTGTCCCATGATGTTTGTCATCTCAGTGTAATTTTAAACTTCTAAACTTATCTCGTTTAGTTGCAGTCTTCATACTGAAATATTCTCTTTTCTGTCTCGGGAACGAACGTCGAACTGAGTTCTGATTATGGCGCTGAAAATAAAAGTTCAGATTTTATACGTCCTACATTTGTTACATTTTACTCTTTGCTCTCCTTTATTTACACAAAATTTATTACAGCATCTTGTACTTGAAATATTTCATGTTTTACATTCAAATAATTTGCAGTCTCAGCTCGTCTGGAACACTCAATCACAACTTCTTAAAAGATTTTAAACATGGCTGCAACAGCAACTGTTGAAATTCTTCACGATAAAGGATGACAGCCAAACCAGTTGTAGGATAAAAATTTATTAAAATTCTTGACCAAGGTTTCGGTACATATAAATATATCTTCATCAGAAGTAAAAAATCTAAAATTACATCATGCAATGGAGATTAATAAATCAATTGTGCCAAAGGCGTCGTCAATAATTAAGACATCTTCTCCATTTGTACAACATGACTATGGGCACAGGGTCAATGCGAACAGTTTAGCACCAGTACTTCGCCATAGGCGAAATAGGCGTAAAAATAAATATTTCTTTGAAAAAAGTGTTTTATGAGGTTTTTCCAAAACGGTACTTACTTTCCGGACATGCCTCGTATAACACACATACTCGACTAAGTGATTCAGAGGATTTCACGCCATTTTAGGGTTGTACGTTGTACCATACTTTAGTTATCATACAGAAAAATATTTTATACACAATGATTCTAAAAGTATTTCAGTTGTTCACAGCCATCGTTTTCATCTTACGATGCAAAAGCGTGCCGGCCGGAGTGGCCGAGCGGTTCTAGGCGCTACAGTCTGGAACCGTGCGACCGCTACGGTCGCAGGTTCGAATCCTGTCCCAGGCATGGATGTGTGTGCTGTCCTTAGGTTAGTTAGGTTTAATTAGTTCTAAGTTGTAGGCGACTGATGACCTCAGAAGTTAAGTCGCATAGTGTTCAGAGCCATTTGAACCATTTGAACAAGTGACTATCAGTCCGACGTCATACTAAGTCCTTCTATCCAAACATTTACTGGCGTCAGCCACTGTTCCGAGAATTACGAGGACACCAAATGTATATTTTTGCGGCTAACAGTGTGGGCAATGCACACCTAATTATTTGTTGGCGTGACTCGTCGTTATACCTGATACGTCAGTGGTGCACCGTCGCTTTAAAGCACAAATATTCATTTTACAAATATTCCTTAAATCCTTATTTAGAAGACAGACACATTAGCGAAAAACAAATGATATATAACAAGTAAAATGGCGGGAAAATGTAAAATAGCTGCATAATAGTATAAAATGAAGCATAGGGTTGTGTATTGAGGGACGCTGAATGAAAAGCGTTTGGCAGTCCAAAGAGCACGACGTGAGGCCTCGAGTGATACCCGTGGCAGAATGTTATCAAATGATCCTTCACAAAAGCAGAAGAAATTCTGTTAGTATGTAAAGGCTGTTCGTGGCACCAGAGCTAGTGCCCAGTTACTCATGGAGAAGACCGGAGTAGAAAGTAAGAATAGCAAAAAGCACTCCGTCTTCAGGCCACAAGTGGCCCATCAGGACCATCCGACCGCCGTGTCATCCTCAATGACGATGCGGACAGGAGGCGCGTGTGGTCCTCACACCGCTCTCCCGGTCGTTATGACGGTTTTCTTTGACCGGAGCCGCTACTATTCGGTCGAGTAGCTCCTTAATTGGCATCACGAGGCTGAGTGCACCCCGAAAAATGGCAACAACGCATGGCCGCCCGGATGGTCACCCATCCAAGTGCCGGCCACGCCCGACAGCGCTTAACTTCGGTGATCTGACAGGAACCGGTGTATCCACTGCGGCAATGCCGTTGCCAAGAGTAGCAAAGCAGAACCTTAATTCTGTTTTTAAAGGAAAACCAAGGAGTATTTCCCCAATTTAATCCTCGTATCACCGAAAAGATGTGTGGAATACTGGGTGACCCAAAACTCCGTTAACGTAAGAATTTGCAGTAATTCAAGGAACAATGTAGGTAGAGATGTAAAGATTGACACACTTGTCTGAAATGGCATGGAGTTTTATTGAAACAAAAAACGAATGAAAAACTGGCCGAGAGATGGCACTGGACAGCAACATGTCAGTGGCGCCGCATGAGAATCGTGTGTAGAATGACCTGTAATGAACTGTTAGTGATGCGGAGAGCACTTGCGATGTGTTCAGTTCAGAAAATGGAGGGAGATGACGACTGGTTGCCTAACTTGCAGTGGAGCGAACGAAACCCATTTCACATTTCCAGAGTCTATCAGTACTCATAGCTGCAGAACTTGAGCTACCGAAAATCCTAGAACTGTCGTACAAACCCCTCTGCATAACGAGAGAGTGACGTTGTGGTTGGATTTATCACATCAGTTGTGATCAGACCCCTTCTCTTCGAGGAAATGCGGATTGCTGCTTTTCAGTTAGCGCGACGGGTGCGAGGCACGCCGGTATGTTACAGAATCATATCAGTCCTAGCCTGGCTGATCAACAAGTGCTGAAGGGTACAACTGTTATGTGAAAGCTCTCTTGCGCACACCGTTTGGCGAAGAACGCTTGCTGGGCCGCCACTTCCGTCATGCTTGGCTTCCCATGCCCCCAGGCCTAAATCTGCGTGATTACAGGTTGTGGGGTTACCCGAATTCGCAACTCTGCCGCCGTCGTCCCTCATTAGGGATACTAAAAGACAACATCCGACGGCTGTTTCTCCCCGTATCTAGCGATAGGGTATACATCTACATCTACATCTACATTGATACTCCGCAAGCCACCCAACAGTGTGTGGCGGAGGGCACTTTACGTGCCACTGTCATTACCTCCCTTTCCTGTTCCAGTCGCGTATGGTTCGCGGGAAGAACGACTGTCTGAAAGCCTCCGTGCGCGCTCTAATCTCTCTAATTTTACATTCGTGATCTCCTCGGGAAGTATAAGTAGGGGGAAGCAATATATTCGATACCTCATCCAGAAACGCACCCTCTCGAAACCTGGCGAGCAAGCTACACCGCGATGCAGAGCGCCTCTCTTGCAGAGTCTGCCACTTGAGTTTATTAAACATCTCCGTAACGCTATCACGGTTACCAAATAACCCAGTGACGAAACGCGCCGCTCTTCTTTGGATCTTCTCTATCTCCTCCGTCAACCCGACCTGGTACGGATCCCACACTGATGAGCAATACTCAAGTATAGGTCGAACGAGTGTTTTGTAAGCCACCTCCTTTGTTGATGGACTACATTTTCTAAGCACTCTCCCAATGAATCTCAACCTGGTACCCGCCTTACCAACAATTAGTTTTATATGATCATTCCACTTCAAATCGTTCCGTACGCATACTCCCAGATATTTTACAGAAGTAACTGCTACCAGTGTTTGTTCCGCTATCATATAATCATACAATAAAGGATCCTTCTTTCTATGTATTCGCAATACATTACATTTGTCTATGTTAAGGGTCAGTTGCCACTCCCTGCACCAAGTGCCTATCCGCTGCAGATCTTCCTGTATTTCGCTACAATTTTCTAATGCAGCAACTTCTCTGTATACTACAGCATCATCCGCGAAAAGCCGCATGGAACTTCCGACACTATCTACTAAGTCATTTATATATATTGTGAAAAGCAATGGTCCCATAACACTCCCCTGTGGCACGCCAGAGGTTACTTTAACGTCTGTAGACGTCTCTCCATTGATAACAACATGCTGTGTTCTGTTTGCTAAAAAATCTTCAATCCAGCCACACAGCTGGTCTGATATTCCGTAGGCTCTTACTTTGTTTATCAGGCGACAGTGCGGAACTGTATCGAACGCCTTCCGGAAGTCAAGAAAAATAGCATCTACCTGGGAGCCTGTATCTAATATTTTCTGGGTCTCATGAACAAATAAGGCGAGTTGGGTCTCACACGATCGCTGTTTCCGGAATCCATGTTGATTCCTACATAGTAGATTCTGGGTTTCCAGAAATGACATGATACGCGAGCAAAAAACATGTTCTAAAATTCTACAAGAGATCGACGTAAGAGATATTGGTCTATAGTTTTGCGCATCTGCTCGACGACCCTTCTTGAAGACTGGGACTATCTGTGCTCTTTTCCAATCATTTGGAACCCTCCGTTCCTCTAGAGAGGGCTGTTCACAACATTGTTCATCAACTACAGGTATTGTTGGTGAATGACGACCAACATGCTGAGCATCTGTTATAAAGAACATTGAAAGTTGCTTTTGTATCATTTGAAGCGCCATCTGCTCACCATTTTGTGTACTTTTTTGGTTTCAATAAAATCCCACGTCATTTCAAGCATGTCTGTCAATTTTTACCTCTCCAAGCAACATTATTTCGTGAAGTATTGTATTTTCAAATGTTAACGGACTTTTGGGTCACCCTCAGATATTAACGTCAGTGGCGTTCAGAAATAGCTGAATTCGTTAAAATTGAGCGAAACTCCAGGACCCGATGGAATCCGTTTCAGGTTCTATACCAAATCTGCGGCTGAGTTAGCTCCTGAGTTAACTGTATCCTGTAGTACATTCTTCCAACGAAAAACCGTGCCCAGTAGCTGGAAGAAGGCTCTGAGCACTATGGAACTTAAGTGCTGAGGTCATCAGTCCCCTAGAACTTAGAACTACTCAAACCTAACTAACGTAAGGACATCACACACATCCATGCCCGAGGCAGGATTCGAACCTGCGACCGTAGCGGTCGCGCGGTTCCAGACTGTAGCGCCTAGAACCGCTCGGCCACAACGCTGCAAGAAGGCATAGGTCACACCTGCCTGCAAGAAGGATGGCAGAAGTGATATGCAAAGCTACCGTCCAGTGTGTTTGACATCCATTTGTTGTAGAATCTTTAAAAAAAATTCTGAGCTCAAATATAATGAGGTATCTCGAACAGCATGGATTCCCAAAACATAGATCCATAAAACCGAACCCAGGTGCAGTATTTATTGATTATCGAAAAGCATTTGACTCAGTACCACACCTATATCTGTCATCAAAAGTAAGATCGTATGGGGCATCAGGAGAAATTTGTGACTGGACTGAGGATTTCTTGGTACAGAGAACGCAGCATGGATGGAGAGCCATCAATAAAGGTAGAAGTGACTAGTGGTGTACCCTAGGTAAGTACGTTTTGTTCCTTGCTGTTCATGTTGTATATTAATGATCTTGCTGACAATATTAAAAGTAACCTCAGACGTTTCGCATATCATGCAGTTATCTCTAATGAAGTACAGTCTGAACGAAGCTGCACTAATATTCAGTCAGACCTTGACCAGATTTCAAAGTGGTGCAAAGATTCGCAACTTGCTTTAAATGTTCAGAAATGTAAAACTGTCCACTTTATAAAAAGGAAAGAAAATACACTCCTGCAAATTGAAATAAGAACACCGTCAATTCATTGTCCCAGGAAGGGGAAACTTTATTGACACATTCCTGGGGTCAGATACATCACATGATCACACTGACAGACCCACAGGCACATAGACACAGGCAACAGAGCATGCACAATGTCGGCACTAGTACAGTGTATATCCACCTTTCGCAGCAATGCAGGCTGCTATTCTCCCATGGAGACGATCGTAGAGATGCTGGATGTAGTCCTGTGGAACGGCTTGCCATGCCATTTCCACCTGGCGCCTCAGTTGGACCAGCGTTCGTGCTGGACGTGCAGACCGCGTGAGACAACGCTTCATCCAGTCCCAAACATGCTCAATGGGGGACAGATCCGGAGATCTTGCTGGCCAGGGTAGTTGACTTACACCTTCTAGAGCACGTTGGGTGGCACGGGATACATGCGGACGTGCATTGTCCTGTTGGAACAGCAAGTTCCCTTGCCGGTCTAGGAATGGTAGAACGATGGGTTCGATGACGGTTTGGATGTACCGTGCACTATTCAGTGTCCCCTCGACGATCACCAGTGGTGTACGGCCAGTGTAGGAGATCGCTCCCCACACCATGATGCCGGGTGTTGGCCCTGTGTGCCTCGGTCGTATGCAGTCCTGATTGTGGCGCTCACCTGCACGGCGCCAAACACGCATACGACCATCATTGGCACCAAGGCAGAAGCGACTCTCATCGCTGAAGACGACACGTCTCCATTCGTTCCTCCATTCACGCCTGTCGCGACACCACTGGAGGCGGGCTGCACGATGTTGGGGCGTGAGCGGAAGACGGCCTAACGGTGTGCGGGACCGTAGCCCAGCTTCATGGAGACGGTTGCGAATGGTCCTCGCCGATACCCCAGGAGCAACAGTGTCCCAGTGTCCCTAATTTGCTGGGAAGTGGCGGTGCGGTCCCCTACGGCACTGCGTAGGATCCTACAGTCTTGGCGTGCATCCGTGCGTCGCTGCGGTCCGGTCCCAGGTCGACGGGCACGTGCACCTTCCGCCGACCACTGGCGACAACATCGATGTACTGTGGAGACCTCACGCCCCACGTGTTGAGCAATTCGGCGGTACGTCCACCCGGCCTCCCGCATGCCCACTATACGCCCTCGCTCAAAGTCCGTCAACTGCACATACGGTTCACGTCCACGCTGTCGCGGCATGCTACCAGTGTTAAAGACTGCGATGGAGCTCCGTATGCCACGGCAAACTGGCTGACACTGACGGCGGCGGTGCACAAATGCTGCGCAGCTAGCGCCATTCGACGGCCAACACCGCGGTTCCTGGTGTGTCCGCTGTGCCGTGCGTGTGATCATTGCTTGTACAGCCCTCTCGCAGTGTCCGGAGCAAGTATGGTGGGTCTGACACACCGGTGTCAATGTGTTCTTTTTTCCATTTCCAGGAGTGTAGTATCATATGAATATAATATCAGTGAGCCACAGCTGAAGTGGATGTGCTACTTGGGTGTAGCACTTAGAAGGAACGTGAATCGCAATGATTACATAGGCCCAGTCGTGCGGAAAGCAGGCAACAGACTTCGATTTGTTGTTAGAATACTGAGGGAATCAATCAGTCTAGAAGATTGCTAAGAAATCACTCGTACGACCCATCCTAGAATATTGATCAAGTCTATGGAACCCACACCAAATACGACTAACAGGGGATACTAAACGTATACAGGGAAGGTCAGCACGAACTGTCACAGATTTGTTTGACCCGTAGGAGAGTATCGCATAGATGTTGAAAGAACTGAACTGGGAGAATTCTGCAGACTGATGGAAAATACCACGAGAAAGTAAAGCATGCCCAGGGGCGTTTAAACGGCCGTTTTTCCTGCGCCTACATAAATTGAATGGGAAAAAGCCCTAATAACTGGTACTGTCGGGCGTACACCTTTCCATGCACTTCACAGTGGTTCACAGATCACAGATGTAGACGTAGATGTAGCGAAGATCCCGCAACATGACAATTTTTGCCGAGCCAAATAGTTTAAAGTTCAAACCATGCACTTCACAGTGGTTCACAGATCATAGATGTAGATGTAGATGTAGATGTAGGGAAGATCCCGCAACGTAACAATTTTTGCTAAACCAAATAGTTTAAAGTTCAAACCAAAGAACGTTTATTACATAAAGTTTGCGCGCGTGGGAATTGTGATTTCATATATATTAGAGGTTTCAAATAAAAGCAATTAAATAATTATTAATGTACGTGGTGTGTGCAGAGAACTGAATACAGAACCACGTGCTAGCAGAATTTATCCAACTCAACATTAAGTCATAAAATCAGCAGAAAATATTCAAGGTTCTAAATGGCCGTTTTTCAGTACCAATCATTAGGTAAACCAACGTTCAAATGGTTCAAATGGCTCTGAGCACTATGCGACTTAACTTCTGAGGTCATCAGTCGCCTAGAACTTAGAACTAATTAAACCTAACTAACCTAAGGACATCACACACATCCATGCCCGAGGCAGGATTCGAACCTGCGACCGGAGCGCTCGCTCGGCTCCAGACTGTAGCGCCTAGAACCGCACGGCCACTCCGGCCGGCTCCAACGTTCACTTTTCTCGGTAACACACGAATATACACAAGACTAATCACCTAAAACTTGCACCGCAAAGAAGCGGAAACGGAAAGTGCTGTTGATGTTTTTACAGAATGGTTCAAAAAATGGCTCTGAGCACTATGGGACTCAACTGCTGAGGTCATTAATCCCCTAGAACTTAGAACTAGTTAAACCTAACTAACCTAAGGACATCACAAACATCCATGCCCGAGGCAGGATTCGAACCTGCGACCATAGTTACAGAATGGATTGATTGTCAGTGGCTCGTATTGTTACCCAATAAACAGATTATAATAACATTATAAAGTCTATTTTTTGAGCAAACATATGCTTTTTTAAGTGGAGTAATGCCTATTGACAGACTAAATATGGGGTAAATTAGAATGTTGGTGCTGTTCGTTGCAGGACACTAGTGAGAGTCGTTTACGAGATATCGTATGTTGAAAAGTTTCCACGCCGGCACTCATCTGTGCCATTCAACCTGCGTAGGTGCTAGGTACGATGTTGTTACGTTTGCTTACAGTGTGCCTGTGTGTTACTTGAGTGCGTTATGGCTTGCTAGTCGATTAGTGTGTGACAGTCCAAGCAGCAGGTCGTGAATAGTGCAGACAAAACCGACACTCATGGGGTATGGGGAGTGCAGAAAAATTGCAGTTCGTTCTTGTATGGTGTATGCGGCAAGATATCTCAATAGACGTCAACCATATCGACAGTTATTTAACAGCCTCGTCAACCAGTTACGCGAAAGTTATAGTGTAACATCCAGACAAAGTATGAGAAGGGAACGAATGACGACAGAAGAGAGGAAAACGGATGTCCCCGCAACTGCTGCGGCTGATCCGCACGTTAGCTCCCTCGCAATCGCACGAGGAATTGGCTTGAATCATGCAAGTATTCTACTCATTCTCCATTGACGTAGGTTCCAAATGGTTCAAATGGCTCTGAGCACTATGGGACTTAACATCTATGGTCTTCAGTCCCCTAGGACTTAGAACTACTTAAACCTAACTAACCTAAGGACATCACACACGTCCATGCCCGAGGTAGGATTCGAACCTGCGACCGTAGCAGTCGCGCGGCTCCGGACTGAGCGCCTAGAACCGCTAGACCACCGCGGCCGGCACGTAGGTTCCATCTCTATCCACTCTCGCTCCATCAAAGCTGCATGTAAACGGTAGCGATAACTGTTTTAACCTCCGCACTTGGCATTAAGACAGGATACATTTCATGTATCATTTATCTTGTTTAGTAAAGGAGCTACATTTACTAATCATGGCCAGGTAAACGGCCGAAACATACACTATTGGTACGTTGAGAATCCCCACCGGTGTTTTTAGGTCGAAAGTTAGCGTTCAGGGAGTGTAAACGTGTGGTGTGGGATAGTGAACTATCAGCCCATAGATCTCTTTTTCATATACAGAATACTGAACGCAAACTAGTATCGCAGCCTCCTAACAGACCATCTTCCACGGATGCTAGAAGACGTTCCCCTGCAGACTAGGAGGAACCTGTGGTACTACAGTGATGGATGTCCAGCCCATAGTGCCCGAAGTATTACCGCATTTTTTTCATGAATTGTTTCCAAATCGTTGCACTGGACGGCCCTTTCCCCGGATTTGGTACCTGTACACATTTTTGTTTTCCATGGCGAAAATTGAAAGGCACTGTGTACAAGGACACACCAACTACACCCGATGACATGCAATGACATATTACTGCAGCCTGCTTGGACATCTCCGGTGAAACGCCAGCACATGCGTAGCGGTCGTTCCATACTAGACTAGAATCGTATATTGGCGCTGCCAGTTGTCATTTTGAAAACAACCTGTGATCGTTAGTTCTCTCGTTCCTGGTCAGAATCCACGTAACTACTGTATGCACTTGTGTTGTTCTTTAGTGTGTATTACCACGGGTATTGTACAAAATACGATACCACCTAAACGACTCTCTCTAGAACCCCGCACAAATACCGTTGACATTTTAATTTACCCCAATTCTAGTTTGTTAATGTCAATAGGCATTGTTCCATTTAAAAAAAGTGTATGCTTGCAGAAAACAAACTTTCTAAGTAGTATTACAATCTGTTGATAGGTCAACAATACGATCCCCTGACTACTAATCTATGTTGCGAAAACCGCACACCAACAAAACTTTACATTTCCGCAGTATTTGCAGTGAAAGTTTGAGGTGATTCGCCCTGTATGATAAATGCAGTAATAATCACGGACCACATCTGACTCAGTTCCGGGAACTCGAATTAAAGCTTGGTTACTCACGACAAGAAATGATTCACCGAAGACACAGTCAAGTACTCTCAGTCCTGTGAGATTCCGTAGGTCGATCTCTTGAAATTGTTTTTAACCATACACATTATTTAAAGTATTTAACTCACACACTCACAACACTCTTTGCAGAGTCCAATGAATGTTAATCTGATACGAGTGACATGTTGGCTGCACAGTTCGCTCACCAAAGAATCACTGACGAAAGATGCCACGCACCCTTTCGCTTGAGCTTAGATCCTCCCTGTAACATTGCAACTACTCACTCCAAGTTACTTCCTTAAAGAGTGACGATTACTTACATTTAAAGATAATCACACATACACACATGACGCTAGAATACAACAGAGAATTATTGCTAGTCACTTTTCGATCTCTCATTAAAATATTTACACAGCATTAAACACATTATAAATAAAATTCATAAATGCATGTCTACATCGGGCCTTGCAAAGTAATAGAACTTACAAAACTTGACAAATACTTGTCTGTATAATAAATTGTGTTTGCTCATCCACTAAGAATATTGATAAGCATCTACGTAACTCATGCTACCTCCATATTATGTATTATTGTTGAGAATTTATAATTCTGGCACAATTTGCATATCAGTTTAATAAACTCGTCTATAATTGTTTATGCTCGTGCCTGATTTTAAAAGTAATTTGTTGTGGTGATTACTGATATTATCAGCTCTCATGTGGCATATTATATGAACATATTGTTTCATTGGTTCATCAGTTATTAATTTTTAAAAATATTGTAATTAAAAACAATTGTAGCTTTCACAATATTTGGTCCAGAAATATGCTTCAAGTTGTAATGATATTGCTTCCTCGGCGCGATTTTTCTGGTGTACTGGGTTTTTCTTTAGCATGTCTGTAAGATCTGTAACATATTTTCGCAGAAAATATATTATTCCCTGTTTCATTTGGATCATGTTATCCATCTATGTGTGGTCTCAACACCTGCAGTCTAGAGTGCATGTGCCGACCCATCGGGAAAATTCAAAATCCGCCGTTCGACGACTGGCCTACATCCCTCGCGTCAAAAAATAACTAGAGTCTATGACGGAAAAGCAGTCGCAAGATATTTTCAACCTTCAACTGGACGCCATTGTGGTGGTAAGCGTCTGATAAGTAGAAGTGACCGTAACTTGTAAGGGAACAGTTCTAAAATTACAAATTTATTAGGACATACGTAGAGTATCTGTCATCCCTAATTGCATATCCACACATTTCATTCTACGTGAAGAAAAATGGTGAAGAGTTGCCTATGTTTAATTTCACAGATTATGCATTCGGAAAAGGAACCAATATTACCTTTCACGGATTCGTGGATGTTTTTAGATTTTTTGCATGTTAATGCACTTGCATGAAAAATGTATCTACAATCGGATATTAATGTAATGATCGAGCATTTATTGATAAGTTTCCTGTTTCAGAACCACAGAATTTCACTGGAATTTATTACCTGTTTCTCTGCAAAATGCTATAAGACTTTGCAGGCATAAATTATCAATAACAGCAGAGTTAATTTTGATGTTAAGTGGACTGTGTATTATTATTAAGAGCTTTCACCTATTTTTTTCTGTTGTACCATCAACTACTGTTTGACTACCACTGTAGATCAACTTACCTTTAGCTTCTTACCTTTACATTCTGGATTACCTTTACCTAGTTCAGTGTGATATAATCATGAAGCTGAAAATCGAAAATTTTGCTTCATCGGCTACTGTTTTATTGGGAAGTAATCGTTCCTATTGTTCAGGGATAATAGAAAGTAAAAACTACCTTACGTGCTGCAAGTCTAGCCCTCACAGGGAGGTAGATATTCCTTGCGTTCATGGATAGCAGAAAAAGTGAATTACTTAACATGCTGTAAGTAAAAGACTATATTAGGCTAGGCGCAAATTGAGACGCGTATAGCGCGACGCAGTGCTGCTCGCGTTTTTGTTGACTTCACTGGTTCAAATGGGACCGCGTGAATTGGGATGCGACGCGACTGGGACGCGACGCGCGCCTGCGCCAGGTCGCGCGGGGTTGTAGTTGCTGTACAGTTCCTCGCGCCACGCGCCACGCGTGCACTGCGGTAGGAGTGAGGCGAGGTGCAGGAAGTCTGTCCTGCCATTTGCTCACTTCGGCATGGCGCATATGTACAGTGGAAGTATTGCCCGTCCGAAACTTACAGCCTTATGGTATACTGAATTTTATTATCACTGAGTAGTGTTCCGTTTTTTGCCGTTTAAAATATCTGTACAGTTGTTTTGTTTTGTTTCTTCTTTTGTCAAGATCAATGCACAGTTAATTAACTGGTGAGCCATTAGCAACTGGGATTATATCTTCTGCCTCCACAATGGTTTCAGATCGTAAGAAGGGACAGACGATTCATCGTGAGGATAGTGAATAGGAAGTAAGGAATATTATAAAATCACGTGATTTAGAAGCAAGGCGGGAAAGTAAAAAAGGTTACCTACTTGCTGCCTGTTATGCTGACGTATCTCTACGATCTATTGCAAAGAGTCGAAAAAGTGTAATTTTCACAGATGTGACCTCTTTGTGCTTCTGGTAAAAAGCGTCCAAGATATGAAGTACGTAAGTTTCACTATCGTTACTTGGATATGGATGTAATAAGAGACATTATACTATGTACATGTGGCCATCACATTTCCAGTGCAAGCTAGAAACAGTCGAAAAGCAGTGACAAATAACAATGTATTAATTGGCTCCGCGCGATTAGAAAAAGCATTTCAATTGTTACATGCACGTCATCAGCATTAATAAACTAATTATACGAATGAAAAAAATGGTCGGTATTATTACGAAAGTAGGAATATCCTAAAAGAGTGTCGTGATAAGGTATTTTTAATTTGTTGAAATGTACAGCTGACAAAGGCAGATCTACTTTCATGACAATGTTTTTCGAACTCCAGCTCACAGGGCACACATGGTTAGCTTCTGCATTCCTGTCGCGCGCAATATCCTCCGTTGCTGACAGTACACTGACCATTGTGTTGTGCGACAGATCAATTGTTTATTTTTCTCAGTAACAAAATTTGGAAATTGATGGTAAGGTCATATGCAACCAAACTGCTGAGGTCATCGGTCCCTAAGCCTACACACTACTTAATCTAACTTAAACTAACTTACACTAAGGACGACACACACACCCATGCCCGAGGGAGGACTCGATCCTCCTACGGGGGAAGCCGTGCGGACCGTGACAAGGCGACTTTAGACCGGTCGGCTACCTCGCGCGGCTTTCTCAGTAACAACTATTTTATTTGCGATCACACTTTGTCAGTTTGGCAAGCCGTGGGTGAGTAACCATCATCCGGCATGTGCCTATCATTCCGCCTGAAGGAACGGTTGTCATTATTTTAATACTGCTCAGATCAAGAGAAGGAATCAAATCCTTTGGTGAGTTTCCATTCGAGTCATCCCCCCATGAACCATGGACCTTGACGTTGGTGCGGAGGCTTGCATGCCTCAGCGATACAGATGGCCGTACCGTAGGTGCAACCACAACGGAGGGGTATATGTTGAGAGGCCAGACAAACGTGTGGTTCCTGAAGAGGGGCAGCAGCCTTTTCAGTAGTTGCAGGGGCAACAGTCTGGATGATTGACTGATCTGGCCTTGTAACCCTAACCAAAACGGCCTTGCTGTACTGATAATGCGAACGGCTGAAAGCAAGGGGAAACTACAGCCGTAATTTTTCCCGAGGGTATGCAGCTTTACTGTATGGTTAAATGATGATGGCGTCCTCTTGGGTAAAATACTCCGGAAGTAAAATAGTCCCCCATTCGGATCTCCGGGCGGGGACTACTCAAGAAGACGTTGTTATCAGGAGAAATAAAACTGGCGCTCTGCGTATCGGAGCGTGGAATGTCAGATCCCTTAATCGGGCAGGTAGGTTAGAAAACTTAAAAAGGGAAAGGGATAGGTTAAAGTTAGATATAGTGGGAATTAGTGAAGTCGGTGGCAGGAGGAACAAGACTTTTGGTCAGGTGAATACAGGGTTATAAATACAAAATCAAATAGGGGTAATGAAGGAGTAGGCTTAATAATGAATAAAAAATAGGAGTGCGGGTAAGCTACTACAAACAGCATAGAGAAAGCATTATCGTGGCCAAGATTGACATGAAGCCCATGCCTACTACAGTAGTAGAGGTTTATATGCCAACTAGCTCTGCAGATGATGAAGAAATTGAGAGACCTTTGGAGAAAAGTGAACCACCTGTATGAATATCAAGAGCTCATATGGAAACCCAGTTCTAGGCAAAGAAGGGAAAGCAGAAGGGTGGAAGGAGTATATAGAGGGTCTATACAAGGGCGATGTACTTGAGGACAATATTATGGAAATGGAAAAGAATGTAGATGAAGACGAAATGGGAGATACAATACTGCGTGAAGAGTTTGACAGAGCACTGAAAGACCTGAGTCGAAACAAGGTCCCGGGAGTAGACAACATTCCATTAGAACTACTGACGGCCTTGGCAGAGCCAGTCCTGACAAAACTCTACCATCTGGTGAGCAAGATGTATGAGACAGGAGAAATACCCTCAGACTTCAAGAAGAATATAATAATTCCAATCCCAAAGAAAGCAGGTGTTGACAGATGTGAAAATTATCGAACAATCAGTTTAATAAGCCACAGCTGCAAAATACTAACGCGAATTCTTTACACAGGAATGGAAAAACTAGTAGAAGCCAACCTCGGGGAAGATCAGTTTGTATTCCGTAGAAATATTGGAACACATGAGGCAATACTGACCTTACGACTTATCATAGAAGAAAGATTAAGGAAAGGCAAACCAACGTTTCTAGCATTTGTAGACTTAGAGAAAGCTTTTGACAATGTTGACTGGAATACTCTCTTTCAAATTATGAAGGTGGCAGGGGTAAAATACAGGGAGCGAAAGGCTATTTACAATTTGTACAAAAACCAGATGGCAGTTATAAGAGTCGAAGGACATGAAAGGGAAGCAGCGGTTGGGAAGGGAGTGAGACAGGGTTGTAGCCTCTCCCCGATGTTATTCAATCTGTATATTGAGCAAGCAGTAAAGGAAACAAATGAAAAATTCGGAGTAGGTATTAAAATCCATTGAGAAGAAATAAAAACTCTGAGGTTCGCCGATGACATTGTAATTCTGTCAGAGACAGCAAAGGACTTGAAAGAGCAGTTGAATGGAATGGACAGTGTCTTGAAAGAAGGATATAAGATGAACATCAACAAAAGCAAGACGAGGATAATGGAATGTATTTGAATTAAGTCGGGTGATGCTGCCAGAATTAGATTAGGAAATGAGACACTTAAAGTAGTAAAGGAGTTTTGTTATTTGGGGAGCAAAATAACTGATGATGGTCGAAGTAGAGAGGATATAAAATGTAGACTGGCAGTGGCAAGAAAAGCGTTTCTGAAGAAGACAACTGTGTTAATGCTGAAGATTAGATGGGTAGATCACATAACTAATGAGGAGGTATTGAATATAATTGGGGAGACGAGGAGTTTGTGGCATAACTTGACAAGAATAAGGGACCGGTTGGTAGGACATGTTCTGAGGCATCAAGGGATCACAAATTTAGCATTGGAGGGCAGTGTGGAGGGTAAAATTCATAGAGGGAGACCAAGAGATGAATACACTAAGTAGATTCAGAAGGACGTAGGTTGCAGTAAGTACTGGGAGATGAAGAAGCTTGCACAGGATAGAGTAGCATGGAGAGCTGCATCAAACCAGTCTCAGGAGTGAAGACCACAACAACAACAACAACAACAAGTGTGAAAAATACGATGGGTTACGGGGGTTCAACCAAAATTCCAACAGAATTGGCAATTAATTCTTGTGTGAGTTGTTAATCTCCTCTCATTCGAGGTAGCATCACCATTTACGAGTAACGGCCAAATTTCTCTTGTTGACATGTTTAATTGTACTTCCTTTGTGAAAAGAGTGTAATTTACACAAATTCATCTCACAGCAGCTATTGCGACAGAATTCTGAAACTGAGTGCCTCAGTAAACAAATAATTGCCCCACAGAGCTCAATAGCTTTCGAAAAACCTCATAGTGTCGGTTTGCAGTAACATAAGATAAGAAATTTCATGTTTATTTTCATACTTGGAAACTCTTGTTTCGCTAGCTGTCGATAACTCTTAAAAAATTACAGTCACTGGAGTGAAAAATAAAATAAAATAAAAAGGGAAGCATAAGTACTGAGATACCGCCATAGATGAGAAAGTTCCCTATGTTTACGAATTGGCAAAATACTCTCCTCCTTGTGTCCTATCATTCACTAAACTTTCGTTTCGATGCCTAGAGCGGCTTAGGAGATATGAGAGATGTTGCGAGTACTTCATTCTCGCGGGCGTGAGATCAGAAGTGAATGCGCTACATAGGATCAATTTTCTCGAGATCGGAGGCAGATAGAGACCTCCTCCCAAGTCTGAACAAAAATTCAACAGGTTAGCTGTATTTCATAAGCAGCAACATATGGTGTAATACGCACCAAACGCAAAATCATAGCGACCCCTATTTTTCATTACACACTTTTTCGAATCTTGCGTAGTGTCTTACTAAAATATGTACATCTCAATAAGTATGGCCATTAGCGAGATGATAGGCACTTCGCCACGAAGCTAACATATAACGCTACAAGCAAGGTAAAAATGAAATATTTTTACTGAATAGGTTCCGTAAAATCGTTTGAGAAAGATTACGGTGTGCGCGCGCTTAGCTTCTGTCAGCGCAGAGCGCCGTTAATCGGCGCGTGCAGATACGTGTACGTGTCTCAATATGCGTTGGACCCGCGCGACATATGCGGAATGTGCGCGTCGCGCTGTAGTGTCGTGTCGCGTCTCACGTGCTATGCGCGCTTCAATTTGCACTTAGCCTTAGGGATTTCGTCACAGGACTTACGTTTTTAGAATGGACGTTACATTCTTTTTAACAGTAGCTGATATTTGTGACAGTATTGGTGGACATGAGACTCAAAACGTTTTATTTTGTGATCCTGTAGAATAGCTCCGATGATACTGATAACATCACGGCGTCAAGTATAGAATGAAGTGTGTACCTTCCTAATTTCATACTGTTTGTAACAGGACTCACCCACATAACTACGCGTCATGATACGATGGTACTATAGTGTAGCAGATATTGGGAAAAATTATTTTATGCTGAATGCATTTCCCTTCATAAACTTTGAGTAATAATCAACAGAATGCTACAATTCGCCAAAGTGCTAACGTAATAAGCTACATGTAGTTGAGAACAAAGAATGATGACAAATTTCTGAAATATGTAATTTAAATCGGTAAACAGTGATTGGTTATTATTTGGTCATAAATTAAAAACCTGTGTTGTAGTTACAGACTTAAATGAGACATTTCGTTTGTAACCTAATTCAGAGGAAGGTCTATTACAACCAAAGACGTCGTAAGTACATTGAAAGTCCGCGTGTGAGTTTACGAGCACAGCGGCCGCCTAGGCGCTATACCCGCCAGCAGCTTCTCGTCTGGGCAGCCATAGCGAACCGTCAAAATACTCCACTAGCCAATTCACCGCAAGCCAGCCTCTCTTAATGTCACAGTCTTCTCAAGTTACAGTGAAAGATTAATATTTGTTGTGTCAGGTTAGGGGATACACAATGGCATAAGAGGTCATGTAAAAATGATACTCACTGCTAAAATTACTGATCATCGAAATGAAACATAGTCTGAAACAATGACGACAGTAGTTCCAGGCACATCGCACACATTATCATTTGACCAACAAAGTTGGTAGCGAGAAGATTAGTAACTCGAATTTCTGTGATCTCTGCCGAGAGGGAGATGGAATCCCAAGGACGTGTGGGCTCTATGTTGTGGGCCTGAGGATAGGGATAAATTCTAGTGTCCGATACCACCCGTCGGCTTTGACCAATGACGTCATACGTAAGGCAAAGGTGCTGCAATGGACAATCTATAAATGGAACGGATCATACTCTTACACGAATGTAGCATGCCATAAAATAATACATTTAACACGACTATTATTTACGCGCGAATTTCATTTAAACGAATTGAAGATGACTGAAATAAATAAGAACACGAGAGCAATTACAAGTGCATATATATTTTCCACACGTACTGCAAGAACGATCTAAATAATGAACCTTCGAATAGTTGGAATTGGTAACTAGAAGGAACCTATGTAGGAGGTCATTTCTAGTTACAGATTCCAAAATTACTATTTGTTGCGCAAAAATATTATAACATAGAAACGTGCTTAAAAATGATCTTATTAGTGAACTACAGTTCGTACTTTCTCTTTCCAAAATGTGACACATCTACTTCAACTATAACCCCTGCCCCCCCCCCCCCCACCCCGACCCCCAATGACCCCCCGCAGACTTCTCTACAAAACAAGATCCTGTCGACTACAGTGCCACACGAGACTCCTGCTTCGTGCATGACAGATTTACAAGAATATTCATAGCAAAAATAGTAGGTTAGCACGACAATTACTTCTAAATTCAGCCTCGATCTTTCGAAACACGTCCCCCTGCGTATGGATCTCTATATGCTATTTTTTCTGTACCTCCACATGTATTCGTCGGAAGTTCGTGATAACGCAAACTTCGTCAAAACCATATAATTTCCACAGACACTGAACCTGCAAAATTCAGCAATGGCACTCAATTATTGCAAAAATTTTATAGTTGATTTACGGTCACTCATTTACTGAAGCAGAATTTTCGCAGTAAAAGCAACTGACTCATCCATAACGAACAGCGTGAGAAATCAAGATCTCATGAATCACGACTACTTATAAATCACGACTACTTTCTTTAACAAAAGATGCTGAAAACAAACTGCGGGATGAAAACAAAACAATCTACATCGAATTTTTAATATACGTGCGTAACGAGGAAATCCAGAGAAATCATTTAACGTTCATCGACAGCAATCTGCGACACAAACAAAATAACATCAAACATTACGTAATTGGTCAAAGTCGACGGGTTGTATCGGACACTAGAATTGATTCACGAACTGCACTTGCTCAAAGACGAAAGATGGCCCCCTTAATCAGTTATATGTAAGCAGAAACGACAGTTTCAAATCGTACCTCATTCTGTTTATAAGACACCTATGATTTACAATGCAAGTCATTTTTGTGACGAACATAATGCTTAATGCATGATATTCGTCTATCATCCACAGAATTTTTATAAAAATCCGTTATTTCTTATGATATCTGTATGGAAAACGTGTGTTTTAAGACAAAATGGTGAGACATTCGACTTGTCGGACAATATCTATATTAGTGAATACAGAGACCACTCGGTGAGGGAACTTCATAGGAGAATGTTTAATTTGTAGTATTCCAATTTTCCCGTAACTGCAAGATTTATAAAATTCATTCCTCTCCATCACTGTCTGTCTGAGACAAATCATGATAAACAGCGTGATTGACTGGTGTGCAACATAAAATTACCTTAAATACAGCTGCAGTGTCGAACATTTCCGTATTCATTAACTATACATGTCTGTGAGAATTTGAATGATGCGTCCGCAAAAAGATGCAATCGATTTGTCGCCTGTTTTTTGAATGCCTCAAATTGATGGAACGCTTATATTTGCAAATGCCTTACCTTCTGACTGATCTGGCATTGTTGCTCCATTCTCTTACAGCATTTCAAGGTGTTCTTGTGTATTCGCTGACTGGGGATGGATACATTCATGTTGCTCGCCAGTCCCCTCGTCTCAAACGACACGGGCCGCTGCGAGATAATCCTGTATTGTTGGCAATCGCATCAAACCGCGATATGTCGTTTACTCCACCATGATATGCGGAAAATAATGACCGCACAATGACGGAAACTATCCGGCGATAATAGCAGGGGTGGGAGCAGACAGGGGCAGAAGGAGAAAACAGGGAAGAATGAGGAAAGGCGAAAAATATAATAAACTCAATCAGTGAAGAGAAGCCTTTATCTGTGATAAAATAATGAAACATTGTTTTGGTAATCACTCTGATATAACGATATACGAATCATTTACCTCCTTTACCAGGGTAAAAAATCAAACCGCATTAGAATTAGCATATCTGTTAATTGAATATATACACTCCTGGAAATGGAAAAAAGAACACATTGACACCGGTGTGTCAGACCCACCATACTTGCTCCGGACACTGCGAGAGGGCTGTACAAGCAATGATCACACGCACGGCACAGCGGACACACCAGGAACCGCGGTGTTGGCCGTCGAATGGCGCTAGCTGCGCAGCATTTGTGCACCGCCGCCGTCAGTGTCAGCCAGTTTGCCGTGGCATACGGAGCTCCATCGCAGTCTTTAACACTGGTAGCATGCCGCGACAGCGTGGACGTGAACCGTATGTGCAGTTGACGGACTTTGAGCGAGGGCGTATAGTGGGCATGCGGGAGGCCGGGTGGACGTACCGCCGAATTGCTCAACACGTGGGGCGTGAGGTCTCCACAGTACATCGATGTTGTCGCCAGTGGTCGGCGGAAGGTGCACGTGCCCGTCGACCTGGGACCGGACCGCAGCGACGCACGGATGCACGCCAAGACCGTAGGATCCTACGCAGTGCCGTAGGGGACCGCACCGCCACTTCCCAGCAAATTAGGGACACTGTTGCTCCTGGGGTATCGGCGAGGACCATTCGCAACCGTCTCCATGAAGCTGGGCTACGGTCCCGCACACCGTTAGACCGTCTTCCGCTCACGCCCCAACATCGTGCAGCCCGCCTCCAGTGGTGTCGCGACAGGCGTGAATGGTGGGACGAATGGAGACGTGTCGTCTTCAGCGATGAGAGTCGCTTCCGCCTTGGTGCCAATGATGGTCGTATGCGTGTTTGGCGCCGTGCAGATGAGCGCCACAATCAGGACTGCATACGACCGAGGCACATAGGGCCAACACCCAGCATCATGGTGTGGGGAGCGATCTCCTACACTGGCCGTACACCACTGGTGATCGTCGAGGGGACACTGAATAGTGCACAGTACATCCAAACCGTCATCGAACCCATCGTTCTACCATTCCTAGACCGGCAAGGGAACTGGCTGTTCCAACAGGACAATGCACGTCCGCATGTATCCCGTGCCACCCAACGTGCTCTAGAAGGTGTAAGTCAACTACCCTGGCCAGCAAGATCTCCGGATCTGTCCCCCATTGAGCATGTTTGGGACTGGATGAAGCGTCGTCTCACGCGGTCTGCACGTCCAGCACGAACGCTGGTCCAACTGAGGCGCCAGGTGGAAATGGCATGGCAAGCCGTTCCACAGGACTACATCCAGCATCTCTACGATCGTCTCCATGGGAGAATAGCAGCCTGCATTGCTGCGAAAGGTGGATATACACTGTACTAGTGCCGACATTGTGCATGCTCTATTGCCTGTGTCTATGTGCCTGTGGTTCTGTCAGTGTGATCATGTGATGTATCTGACCCCAGGAATGTGTCAATAAAGTTTCCCCTTCCTGGGACAATGAATTCACGGTGTTCTTATTTCAATTTCCAGGAGTGTACAACGTAAGAGACTAGATGTGAACGAGGCTATGGAGCAGATGTGTCATGAGCGTGCAATGGTGTGTAAAATAGAACGAAGTCATAATTTAAATTTGGTCAAAGGGAGTGTAGAGGCTACGAGGGTAATCAAGATTTAGTCCTGTATTTTGAAACATCTGAAAACTTTTACAAATATTTTGTTTACAGCACGTTATGACGTTAGAACTGAAATATTCGTTCCGTGAGTACTTTCAATGTAGCGCTAAAGCAACCAAATCGAATGCGCTGGGTGGGCAGATTTTCCATCTGTTCACTTAAAGAGATAATCATTGACATTCTTAAGGTTCTGGGAAACATAATTCTTAAGAGTAAGAATATAAAGAACGAAGGATAGCAACAGGTCTTAAAAACAAATTGTTATCCTTTTAAAATTCAGTATAGAATGCCAGAAAGAGTTAATTCAGGACGTAAGGCCTTGTAGTCAGGGTAAGGACGTCGGGACTCCACGCAGCTGCACGAGACTTCTTAGGAACGGCGCTGTCGGAACTAAAGATGGGAGATTAGTGTTTAACGTTACGTCGTCGACCAAGTCGTTAGGGACGGGACACAAACTCGGGTCGGGGAAGGATGAATAAGGAAATGGGTCGCATCATGTTCAAAGGAAGGATCCTATGGCTGACATGCAATTTGAGGGCAAATCGCCAAAAACTTCAATCCATCCGAATACGAATCCAGTGACCTAGCACTGGTACGTATCGCTCTGTTGCTGTCAGAAGTACGCTGCTAGCTACTTAAGGAAATTTTAAACTTCTGTGAAAGACGGGCCATAAGGTGCAAATTACTTCACAAACGAGAAAGAAGTATAGAAGCAATTCGACGAGCTTTGGAAGGACGCGAGACTGACATAGCCCTTAACTGGACTTAAAGTTACAATTTTACCTAGTGACTGATAATTTTTACTCGCAAGCTAATACCTGTTTTTAAGGAATAACGTATATCATGGACGCATACTACTAATACAACATTTTTTTCATTTCTAGTACATGATGAAAATCCTTTAAATTGAGACATTTTAGTACACTCTTAAACAAGAAAAACGATGCACCATGAATAAATTATTCGAACGTGACGGCACTCGGTAGATGTGGTGTACAAGTATAGAAAAACAAGTGATCACAATTTCAGATAAATTAGATCATTCATTCAAGAGAAAGAGCTTCACAAACTGAACAAGTCAATAACGAGCTCAGCGATCTTAGGCAGCACTTTGATACCGTCACTACCCGCTCGTTTCGCGTGTATGTATAACGAGAACAGCTTGCTGAGCTTGTTTAAGTTTGAAACTGCTATCTTAGTCTTTATAGGTTGTGATGATGTCTCAAGAATTACGAAACAAAACGTCAGCCACAGAACAATGCTTTGGATCACAGTCTAAAGCGCATAACTCAAAAATCGTCATGAACGCAACTACCGACTGCGAACGACTGCATTGTGTCATCATTTACATAAGACAAAAATTTAAATCACCAACCGCATACATTTCTTGACCAGTTTGCTTTTCTAATTGGGTTATCAATCATATGTACTTATTTGAAATTATCTGTTCGTTCCAGTTTTATCTTGCGGTGCACGCTGCACTTTTTGTGCTGTTATTCATCATTTATAAACTTTCATAATAAATGTTTTTAATTTCAATTTTTAATATTATAAGAATCAGTTTGGGTTTGTATCTACTTAAAATGTATTTGTTATGTGCAATGCACAGGGATGAATACTTGTATCCTGTAAAGATACACGGACTTCATTTCTTAATTGGATGTAGAGCAGACAGGAAGTGGTTTAAGGTAGTGTTTTTGTACATTTTAGGGGTGAGTGAGAATGAGCTTGCTGGGACAGACGTGTTGAGTTGGCAATAAGGTGGGCTCTGGGTAAACATGTAGCAGGGGAAGGAGTCCCCACTTCATGTACTTGCCCCAGGACCCACCCATGGCTGTATTACGCCCCTGGCTGACTGTCCTAATGATTGTACTTCAAACTGAAGTCTGCAGCCATTTGATAAAATACAAGTCCAACTGCAAATTAATGCAAATAAAGAATTTTTCACCAAGAAAATATATATAATTGGTTGATTTAACATAATATCAATTACTGTAATTTACATACTTCATTGTAATCATTTTTTACTTAAATATGTTTTAGTTGTTTTATAAGAGATATTAACTGTTTAGTTTTTATACATTATAATTTTTCTGACCTCATAGTTGTAATGGCCTAGCTACTTTTAAGAACTGTACTATAATATATATATAAAAATTCTAATATCTGATGTAACCATGTAGGTAGGAACAAATATTATCCATCTTTTGAAACTGCACTTTTTTCAAAAATGTTTCACCTGTTACTATGCAACATCAGTAGCTATAATTTAATAGATAACTACTCATTTGTATATTCTGGTCTGAGATATGTAGTGCTTCTGGCAGCTCATTTAAATTATCTTACACTTAACTGTTTCATTTGTGCTACCAAGAAACGTCTCATATCAAAATACATATAGTGGAATAATTACTTTTATTTTACAGATTAAGATAATTGATATGGTAACGGAGGAATAATGGCTTCAAAGATTAACTATATTGTTAATAAACATGTATGTCAATATATCTTGATTAACAGATAATGAAAATGTTGAACACTGTCCCTTCATCAAAAAAGTTTATTTCTTTTAGGAAAAATGTTTGTCTAAATGTTCACACAGAGTATATTAATTTCAATGAAAAATGTCTGAAATACATTTCATGATCCAAGTCTCTCAGTCACTTTTCACTTGTTATACATTGTCAGAATGCCAACATTCCTACAATTTATACAATAACCCATGACTCAACATCCTTTTAGACACTATCAGATACAATTAACTTTACTATGAGGTCCATCTGTTATTGTTAGGCCTTGAAAAAGGATGTGACATTTTCTCAATAAACTGTAGTTTGCAGCACAACAGAGTGGCATAAGTTGCATTTCAGAGCAGTTGTCCTAAACAGTTACCAAAACATCTCCACAGGTTTCACTAACAGTGCAGTTGCCACCATTGCCAAAGATGTCGAGAACATTCAAAATATTTTAATCACAATATTTCAAAAGACCAGGCAACTGAACATAATTGTACATAAATGGTATTTTACCTTGTATCTTGATACACTGTGGTAGTATGTTTTCGTAATTTGCTGTCTTTGTTTCAGAATAGATTGAAGACTTTAGTGCAAAATGAAATGTATCTCAACTTTTAAATAAATTGTGACCAAAGACTAGGTAAAATAATTTGATTCTTTGCCAGTATTATAAATAGGAAAACTCAATGGAACTATATGCATTTTTGAAGTGTTTGATGGAAGACTGCCATATGTGCCCAAAAATTCACATTTGTGTACAACATGTCCTGTTTTATGAACACTAACCTGATTGAATCACTGCAAGTCGTTGGTGGCACACACAGAACTGAAGTCGCATATCCTGAAATTGTTTTTGCTCTTGTTCTCACAGCTCAATAACAAACTCAACATCACTAATATCTTTTCGATTTTGTTTAACTTATATCACATACCAGTGATGACCACCTCACCTGAAGACTTCTTCACATTGTTAATTATTGTTAGTAAAAATGATTATTATGTGAGTTCTAGTCCATCTTCTTTCCTTCATGAAAAAACTGTTACATTAAGACAGTTACTACTTATAATAATATTTAAACAGAGCCATTCAGCATGAACGTTTACACAAGCTGTGACCAAAATTAATGTTAACCTCAGACTTCATTACACAGCTGTCCCATAGTAAATGTTACCTGCCCACTCAGTTTCTCAAAAAGTTGCCAAGAAAGACCCAACACAGTAAAATACTTTTTTACTGTTACATGTTCATGTATTCATAGATGATCCCTGACTGATTGTGGCATTGGCTAGTGGTGCCATAAATTGATAGACATACGAATAATTTATGAAACTGGTAGTTACATGTTCCTTTACAATAACATAAGGGTCAAATTTGTTAGTGGCTTCACTCTACTGAATCCAATACTTGTTTTGTCTAACTGCATGCCAGATATTTATAAAAGTATTAAAGTTCCATGTTACTATTTCAGTGATGCACTGTATACTTATGTGGTGGTGGTTTACTGAATTTCATGAAAATTCACAGTTTCATAATTTCTTAGTTAGTGGCTTATATGAATAAAGGAAGGCCCTATCTTATTTATAAAAACAGGGCAAGTACAGTATAACACCAAATTTAGAAAACAAACATGCTTAAAAGTTAAAATTACAAAAGGAACTTCATGTGGTTCGAAACTAAGTATGAATAATTTCTTAGTTAATCAATTTTTGGAACGAATAAACTGATTACTAGGAGAAGTGATTTGAGATTATTCAGTGAGCTAGGTTTCTCATGAATAGATTGTTATGAGCTACCTACTTTTTCACAATCAACCGGCAAGGGAATAACTTCACTGAAATATCTTAAAAAGAAAATGCTTTATTGAGAACTGAGTATGACCTGGAGCATAGCAGCAGGAAAATTATTATGTGAATAATAAGATTACAAAGTACTGAATAAACAATAATTTGTCACGTTCATGTACACATGGTGTATGCATTACATATGTAAAGCAGAAGGCAGAAATAAATCAGTTATCTGAAGGAGTAGAATGCTTGTAAGTGTAGTAATTTATTTGTTGCTACTTTTCACTACCCCTTGTTGAATTATATATACAGTTATTGAAAATAAGTGAGTTTATAATTCAATGTGGAACAAAAACAGTCAATATTTAGCATTTATCATTTATGTATTGAGAGTAAGAACAAATATAATAAATTCTCATACAATATATGAATGAATATCAAAAGCAGACTGAAGGTGATCATGCCTCTAGACTATAAAAGTAGAGATTTTCACATTTCTATCAATCTGAAAATATGCTGTATAGATAGTTTCAAGTTTTTGATAATTCTTCACTGTTTTATCAATTTTTACTTCACCTTGTAAATATCTTTTGCATAAATTGTTTAACATCATTCAATACTGTCTTCACTAACTGTGTAATTCATAGTTAAAAAAATTATTTTGCTCCACTTTTTAACTCATTGGAATGTGGAGTCCTCTAAATCATACAATGCTTGACCTATACTGACCCCTAGCCTCCATTAAACATTGTTGAGGATTCATTTCCTTGGTCCCGCTATCTTACCTTGACACCCTTCTTCCAATTACATGATCTCCGATACATATGAAAAGATAACATAACTTACCTTGTACTAATTAATTAAAAACATTTCACAGTAAACTTTGAGAAAATCACTTTTAATTCCAATCCTAATTTTAAAAATCAGTGCATATATACAAAGAAGTTCCATATAACGAAATATTTGTTAAGTAAATTGATTCGAAGCTGCTCTCTGTATCTAACTATTCATGAAACCAAAGGAAGTAATCTTTGATTACTCAGAAACTGTAGTATTTCTCTGTCTTACTCCTGTCAGCCTATTACACAATTGTTTCGTTTACCTAAACTGATTAACCATCAATGTATTTTTCCAAGAACACCACTATTTGATTTCATTAGTACAAAATATAAAAGCAGTGTACATTTCACAAACTGTTAGGCATATGAGAATTTCATTCAGTTTTTGAAATAATTTATGGTCATTCACTATTTCCATTACTTACATAAAAATACTACATTGTTTTTAACTGCAGTACCACAATTTTCATATGAGCTCTCAAAATGTGGCTTCCTATCATATTGATGTTTCATAACTGCAGAAGCTGTACTTTGCACGTAAACATGCTTTACCATTTACTAAGTCTGTTATGCCATAAAATTTTTTGCTTGTAAGCAAAGTAACTGACAAAGCGCATTTACAGTGCATGACAGAGGCAAGGTCCCTAATCATCACTGCACCACATAATACATCTTATGATTACATTATTAACCCTATTACTAGCATATTATTAAATCACTAACTTTTTCATCTTATGCCAACCTATGTCACATCACTATGAAATTTATTTCACCACATTTTTTGTTTTCTCACTTTGTAATTACTTCTTTAACTAAATATCAGAACCCCACTTTTCCTTACTCAGCAGAACAAATTATAGAATGACATTTCACAACAATAAACCATAACATCGGTAACAAATCTTTACATCCCATCACAAAATAGAGAAAATACTCACTCAACATTACTTCACTTCAAACAACGTATGTTACTGTTCTCAAGCCCGAAGAGCTACTCCAAGACAAACTTTGTTCTCATTAAATATTACTGTCTCCTATGCTGCTGAACAAATTCAGGTTAATTTTATATACTTACAGATCTCTTTAGCTTTTCAGTATTTTTTCTAACAAATTTCGCATTCTTCCTCATCCTTGGCTTATCTCAGACTTCAGATAACAGTAAGCTGAAAAAATCAGTTATATCCAATAATTTCTCATTATTACAAAAACTAAAAACAGAAAAATGTAGTATTTAATTATTATTCTACTGCCATCCTCTTAAAGTGGCACACAAAAATATCCAGCTACTCAAATGGTAAATTATTATTTGCATGTGAATTAAATATTGTAGAACATGACTACATTCGTCTTGCAATCTGTTGATATGATTGTTAAAGAAGAGCATGAACCAAGAAATAATATATGGATTCACATTGCTGGGGCGCTCTGCTCACAAAGTAGTGTATTCAGTAAATTGCAGTGAATCTCCTAGTTACACATTGGTTCACTGTTACACTGACCCATACGTCCCAACCTATTCTTACAGCACTGCTTCTAACATGGAAGTCAATATTGTAAATACAGCATTCCACCTAATAAATTCTTTGAACAGCCCACATTTGAACAATGCAGTTCCCTTAAGTATAGCATACACACAGAAAATTGCCTTCTGCAAACTGCTTACTTCATCCTCACTCAAAAAATTGTTGGATACATTTAACAGAGGTAATTTAACAACAGATATGTTCACTTTAAAATCCTTTTCAATCATCACCTGCTACATTTCATTTCCACATTCTTTACATTAGCCTTTACGAATTGACTCTGTTTACCTTGTTATTAATGGCACAAGCTAAACACACTTGTTTAATGAAATCAACTTTGACAATATTTTCATTCCTCACTCTCAAACATTTAGTGTCACTGTTACTAAATGTGCCAGCATTTGCGTTGACACATTCCTCAACATGACAGTCTGTCAAAATATTATCAGTTAACCAATTTTTAATTTATAACTTGATCACTTTCAGCTTCAACATTATTAAATGCATCAATATTTATTCTAACAATTTCCTGAACTAACCCCAATTCTAATCAACAATATCATTTTGCTTCATATAAATAATGAGTTCATTACTATTATTAAAATAGTATAACATTTTGATAAAACTGCAAAGTAATGTTTCTGCTTATGGGCTCCAGAGCAACAACCCTTGGTGTTATTTCAGTTAAAATATTTGTAAAGTTATGGTCTCTCCATTGAGTAGACAGCAAAGAACTTCCTTTTAAGTGTATTATAGAAAGCCTGATCCCTTTGGAATATTAAAATCTGTAAGCCTTTATATGCCCCTAATATTTTTTCTGTGAAGTTTTAATTGGTTTATCTATGCAGAAAGCGACATTAGATTGTTCCTTCTTTCTTTTCTGGCAGAGGCTTAATGTAGATCTAACTGCATTCATTCTAACATTTTGCCAGTAATAACTGCATCATTATAGTTTAAACTATTTTATTTTGTAAAATGACCAACCCCTGAGTTTTTCCTTTTTTCATTCTATAATGCAACTAATTTCTGGCCATTTAAGTTTGACTGGATGCTACTTGCTTGGTGATGCAACGACTGAGCGCAGTTAGTGCTCTATCGTTAGTTATCTTATTTTTTGAAAGTTGAACCTGCTTCTTAATTTGAAATCTGATTAAATTTTTACAAAATGATTTCCTTTGTATGAACATTACCTACATTCGTGGTTATTCATCACCAAGCATGCTGTTAAGCAACAATGATAATTGTAGCTTGAATTTGAACTTCATCCAATGAATTATACTTTATTGAAACTGAAAAATAATCAATTTTACAACAATTTCAGCTGAAAACGAGAATAATTGAATTTTCCTCATTTTCACCATCTTTGAAATTGATCTTTTTGTTTGAGACTTTGATACATATGACGAGGACACAGTTTGTACAAGAGGAACCACTTCAACAAGGATATATGACAACTCACCCAGTGAAATTTGCAACCAACCAAAACATTGTGAAATTTGCGCCCAGTCAACCCGGAAACTGCCTGCTCATTATCTCGCAGCCTATCTGTTCCCCGAGTCCTCACTAGACTCGTCCCTCCAGCTGCAGTAGATTGCTGTGCAGCCCTGACTGAGTCACATCGACACCTCCATGCAAATGGCCCACATGGAAAAAAATATTCGACTGCTGGAAGAAGAGCACGAGCCCCACCAATTGTTTACATAATTCTCTACATTATTCGATCTTACATATGCATATGTCGCTGTTTCTACTTGCAACTTTTCCTTCTTTCATGTTGCATATCTACAACTACGTAACTCCTCTGCATTTCCCACTTAAAGACAACAGGATACTTTTCTGGATCAGTATTATGTAAAAATCAACACTTATTTTTTTCAGGCACTGTTTATAATGTATATGTTTCACAGGTTTTTTGTTGATATCAGGTAATGCAGCACACTTTCTAAACAAGTTATAAGTATTTTGAATTTTTTTAACCTGCTTAGGGTTATTAAAAATTTACAAAGAAACTGATGCAATTTTTTTCCAAAATGCTTCCTCAAATGGAGGTACCATTCAATTCAATGTTATACATTTGAAGGAGACCAAATATTTACCGGATATATATGACATAACGGCTTACGTACTTGACCTATTTAATTCCACCAGTTATGTATATTACAAGAATAAAAAATATCACATCTTATATTTTAATTTTTATAATTTTTTTCCTAATAAAATGTTATTTTTCTATAATTTAGTTGATTATGCAATAAAGCTTAGATCTACTAAATGATTATGGACTATTGCAAATTACATAAAAAATTAGAGCAATGTTTTATAAGCTTTAGGAAATATTTCTACCTCAATTCAACTTGTGGGAAATTGTAAGTGAAGATACGAGCCCAATTAAACTGTGCCTCAGAACATTCCTGAAGCACAGTCTTTATCCTGCAGCATTTCTTCATCTTCAAGCTTCCTCTTGGAGTTTATTTTAGCACTTCTTGCTTCTTTGATAACATGAAGAGCGAATCTTTCAGCTTCATGCACCCGTTGCCTGTCACATGCAAGCAATTGATCTTCCATATTAGAGCCACATTTTATTCCTAAATTTCTCAGGACTTCCAACATTCCTATCACTCTATCATTGAAACATATATAGCAGGATAGTGCCTTTTGCAAACCAAAAATTCTTTACATTGCATTGCTAAATAGCATGAAAAATACCAACATTAATACATTCAAACAAGAACTAAAAAATCCACTAATAAACAACAGCTTCTATAGCATTAATGAATACCTGGAATTTTGCTCTAATCTGTAGGTCTTCTATATAACTCTCTAAACAAAAATTTATAATTATCAGCTATTCCTAGATAAATCCAATCTTCTTTCATCCATGTATGTATCTAATTATGAACCTAGCTTTTGTGCTGTATGTTAATATGCCTAGTTAACTGAAGTACTGGTGTGTAATAGTTTTAGTGAAATCAACCATAGGGTTTCACTAGCTTTTATTCTACCTGTATGTATGTATATAATTTTATAATCTAATTAAGCAGCTTAATGTTTTTGTTTTAAAGATGTGTTGATATCAATGACAAGATTTTCTGCATGATATAAATATGTATTATTTTATACTGTTCTGTACTTTGACAAGTCCAATATCATGAATGTGATAATACAGGTGATAAATAAATAAATAGCACATCACTGCATGTAGTACACCAACTTTTAGTGTATTTAGTCCTACAAAAACATTCTTGGGTAATCTTTCCCATACGCAATGGTTGATATTTTCATTTGTATTATGAGTGCTCCCATGAAAACATTTACTAAGCAAAACTGAGTCACTCACGTCTCTAAAAATTGGTTTCATTTAATTCATAACAAGCTCAGGAAGAGAATGCTTATAATAGTATACTTGACAACTTTGTTTTGCATTTTGGTAACCACACCAAGAATCTGCTCCTTTAGGGCAAAGTCTGCGAATAGGGTGGACATCTGTGGAAATCTAATGAAATTAGGTGGCCCTCACAGCTTTTCTCATTGCTTTAACATCATTCAGAGGTGCAGTTCGTCTAATGGCCAGTCCATAATAACTCTGAAGAAGGTCTATTTCGGTTTCTGTCAATCTGTTTCGGCCAGACAGCGATTTTCCATCACATAGCAACTTTCCTTTCATTTATCTTGGTAGCTTCCTCAATCTAGCACCCATCCTCTTTTGCACATGCCCACAACACTCCAGTTTTTTCCCCAGGTATCACCATAAACATTGAACTCATTAATTTTATTGAAAACTTTTTAGAGTCCCCATCGCCTAGGTACTTCGTATATCTAACATCTAAACAGGCACCCACCTCTGAAATATTTTTTGAGCACCATCACATTCCATACCTCCACAGTAACGATCATAATTCTTAGAACACTGATGTTCAATATGTCCTTCAGTGTTACCATGGCAGGTGTGGCAGTACTTAGATAAGCACTCAACATCAACAACTTTTTCATTCTCCAGAGAAGTAGCACTTACAACACCATACAAGAAACGATGTCCTCGAAATTGCCATGTCCCATTAATTGCAACAGCAATGTCCCTGGTTCCACTAATATTTACAGACTCTTCTACTGCACGTTTCATAGATGCTTTAGACACAACCGTCAAGGCACCTAAAAGTATTTTTACATACTTGCTGAACGTGCTGGGAGGAGGAGGAAGCTCCATCAAATCACAAAACGTTTGAGCAGTCTTTTTTCTTCTCCGACTGCACGCATTGCATACACTAACTTCCAATTCAGATCATATGAATTATGCACAATGTTCGAAGTCATTTTTGAGGTAGATTCATTGCAGGTTCTACACAGAACAACTAATTTTGACGCTAATCCCTTCGTGCTACTTTGTTGTTCAGTTATTTCCAGACAGCCTACACCATCACATTGTTTACATTTCGCCACTTCCTTTATCAAAGAAGATAAGATGCCCACATCAACAACAACAAATCCACTACAAACAGCGTCATTGTAAACACAACAATTTGAATCATCAGGAGGCATGCCACGTGCAAGTTTCTTCCCTGAAGAATTGATACATAGGTTACTTTCAACAGTGTGGCTCGCTTTGTTTGTGAACTGGTTACCAAGGAATTTCCTTTTATTGAATTTCTTGATGTGTGGCATAGTTCGTATTTATTGCACACTAAAGGATATGTACTTCCACAAATATATGTAGCATTTGGGCAACAAACATTCAGTAACCTGTGAACAAACTGCTTCAGCGAAACAAAAGTAAATACTTGCAAAATGCAAAGATAATCATTTACAGACACTAAAACCTGCATTGTTACCAACATATACACTGTTTCATACCTCTAATCGCTGGAAACAGAAAGTTCGCAGTTCTTACTGGTTTCTGTAACAGAAATAAAGGGGGCGTGGTGGCATACATGACCGTAATTTTAAAATTTAGTATATATAGGTCACTTTTCATTTGAAGTACTATAATGTATATATCAATGTAATCAGGAAAGACTATAGAATTTAATGAAGTCATAAAAAAATTTCGATTTTTCCACCATTTACAAGTACCCTGTATCCATAAGTGCCTGGCAGAGGGTTCAGCGAATCACTTCCACATTATTTCTCTACCGTTCCACTTTCGAACAGCGAGTGGGAAAGACGAACATCTCTTCAGTAGAGGGCAAGCTCTTAATTCCCTTATTTTATTGCTACTATCACTTCTTCCTGTGCACGCCGGAGACAATAATACATTTTCGCACTCGGGGAGAAAGTTGGAGATTGAAATTTCATGAAAAGGCCTCGCCGCAACGAAGAACGCCTTTGTTTTATGATAGCCATCCCAACTCGCAATATATCCATGCACTCCCACCCCTATTTCGCGATGAAACAAAGCGGGCGTCTTTCTTAAGACTTTTTCGATGTCCTCCGTCAATCCTATCTGGTGAGGAACACTTCCGCACAGCAATACTCTAGCAGAGCACGGACAAGCGTAATGTGCGAAGTTTCTTTAGTAGGCCCGTTGGTTGTTCTAAGTATTCTACAAACAAAACGTAGGCTTTGGTTTGCGTTCCCCACATCTTTATTTATGAGATCGTCCAATTAAAGCTGTTCATAGCTCTAACACCCGAATACTCAGTTTACTGGACAGCTCTTGGACATGTGTGATTTCTCGTGTCTCCGAAATTACATTTAGTACTCAAGTGGGTGAACTCACACTTCTATTATTTAAGGCCAATTGCCACTTTTCGCACCGAGTTTACTAGAAGTTACGTGACAGCATCCGAGGGCTGCTCAGATTCTCTCCTAAATCATACCGATTAGGAACAGTAGAAGGCCTATAACACTTCGTTGGGGAACGGCAGACATCACTTCTCTTTTACTCTATGACTCTCCACCAGTTTCTACGAATTGTGACCTTCCTGACAGGAAATCAAGAATCCAGTTGCACAACCGAGACGATACTCCACTGGCCTGTAATTTGATTAGAAGTCGCTTGTGAGGAACGTTATCAAAAACCTGCTGGAAATACACAAATATGGAATCAATTTGAGATAGCCTGTCGATAGCATTCATTATTTCACGAGAATAAAGAGCTAGGTGTGTGTCACAAGGGCGAATATATTGAATCCATGCTGACTACATATCAGCGACTCGTTATCTAGGAGGTAATTCATACTATTCGAACACAGTACAACTATGTTCGAAAATCCTAGTACAAATCGAACGTCCGTGATATGGGTCTGTATTTCCTTCCTTGAGTATTGGTGTGACCTGTGAAGCTCTCGCGTTTCTTTGGCACGGATCTTTCGTAGAGCGATCGGGTGTATATGATCGTTAAATCTGGGGCATTCTGTGATACACACCCAGTTGGTATACTAGCGTGACCGGAAGGCTTTCTTTTATTAAATGACTTGAGTTGTTCAGCTACACCGAGGATATCTACTTCTAAGTTACTCATGTCGGCGGCAGTTCTGGATTCGAATTCCAGAGTATTTTACTTCCTCTTCTTTGGTGAAGGGATTTTAGAAAACCAGATTTAGTAAATCCGCTTGAGTGTCACTGTCGTCGGTAACATAACCATGCACACTCTGTCCCAAAATGAAAAATCGTTGTGCTTCGTTATTTTGTAATATAGCTTGTGGTGAATGCTCTGTTCTTTAGTGCATCTTACTTAGTGCATAATTTTATAACAATCATATGTCTTCCACTTAGTAATAACGAGAATGTTATTTTGTCGAAACTGACATTTTGAGAGAGTGGCTGTTTGCAGAACATAGGTTGATTCTTGCAGAATTTAATAACAGTAATGATGCAGAATTAACCAGGAGAATTGCTCCTTCGTTATTCTCACACCATCTCATGGAGAAGTGTCAGTGGTGTCGAAAAACAGCTGAAACCCCTTAAATTTACGAAGCTTCAGCACCCAGTGGAATCCCTATCCGGTTTTAAACCATATTTCCGTCTGAGTTAGCTCCCTTTTTAGCTATAATCAGTCATAGATCCCGTGAACCCTAAACGGTCTCCAGTGGTTGTAAGAAAGTACAGGTCACACCCATACACAAGAATCACATCAGAAATGAACCATAACGTCCAATATCTTTGAAATCGATTTGCTGTAGGATCTTAGAACGCGTATTCTAAGACAAAAAGAGGACGACACACCACAAAGGAATCGTGCGAATGGGATGGAAATCGGTAGATACACTACTGGCCATTAAAATTGCTACACCACGAAGATGACGTGCTACAGACACGAAATTTAACCGACAGGAAGAAGGTGCTGTGATATGTAAATGATTAGCTTTTCAGAGCATTCACGAAAGGATGGCGCCGGTGGCGACACCTACAACGTGCTGACATGAGGAAACTTTCCAACCGATTTCTCATACACAAACAGCAGTTGACCGGCGTTGCCTGGTGAAACGTTGTTGTGATACCTCGTGTAAGGAGGAGAAATGCGCACCATCACGTTTCCGACTTTGATAAAGGCCGGATTGTAGCCTGTCGCGACTGCAGTTTATCGTGTCGCGACATTGCTGCTCGCGTTGGTCGAGATCCAATGACTGTTAGCAGAATATGGAATCGTTGGGTCCAGGAGGGTAATACGGAACACCGTGCTGGATTCCAACGGCCTAGTATCACTAGCAGTCGAGATGACAGGCATCTTAACCGCCTGGCTTTAACGGATCGTGCAGCCCCGTCTCGATCCCTGAGTCAGCAGATGGGGACGTTTGCAAGACAACAACCATCTGCACGAACAGTTCGACGACGTTTGCAGCAACATGGACTATCAGCTCGGAGACCATGGCTGTGGTTACCCTTGACGCTGCATCACAGACAGGAGCGCCAGCGATGGTGTATTCAACGACGAACCTGGGTGTACGAATGGCAAAACGTCATTTTTCGGATGAATCCGGGTTCTGTTTACAGCAGCATGATGGTCGCATTCGTTTTGGCGACATCGCGGTGAACGCACATTGGAAGCGTGTATTCGTCATCGCCATACTGGCGTATCACCCGGCGTGATGGTATGGGGTCCCATTGGTTACACGTCTCGGTCACCTCTTGTTCGCGATGACGGCACTTTGAACAGTGGACGTTACATTTCAGATGTGTTACGACCCGTGGCTCTACCCTCTATTCGATCCCTGCGAAACCCTACATTTCAGCAGGATAACGCACGACCGCATGTTGCAGGTCCTGTACGGGCCTTTCTGGATACAGAAAATGTTCGACTGCTGCCCTGGCCAGCACATTCTCCAGATCTCTCACCAACTGAAAACGTCTGGTCAATGGTGGGCGAGCAACTGACTCGTCACAATACACCAGTCACTACTCTTGATTAACTGTGGTATCGTGTTGAAGTTGCATGGGCAGCTGTACCTCTACACGCCATCGAAGGTCTGTTTGACTCAATGCCCAGGCGTATCAAGGCCATTATTACGGCCAGAGGTGGTTGTTCTGGGTACTGATTTGTCAGGATCTATGCACCCAAATTGCGTGAAAATGTAATCACATGTCAGTTCCAGTATAATATATTTGGCCAATGAATACCCGTTTTACATCTGCATTTCTTCTTGGTGTAGCAATTTTAATGGCCAGTAGTGTATATGTATGTGCAGACGAATAAATGATTACAGTTTCAGAAAAAAATGGATGACTTATTCAATATGGTGTCCCAGCACTATCCGGGGGTCTCCAGACACGCCTTTGTTGGTCATCGTGGCTTAGTTCGAAGCTGGACTCATCACTGAAGACAATTGTACTCCAATCAGTAATGTATCAGGCCGAAGACGTGTCTGGAGACGCCCCATACAAAGGTGGGACTGTCGCCCGCCGTATGGTCCGACAACCAGGAATGATGGTCTGGGGTGTCATTTCTTTTCATAGCAGGACCATTTTTGTCGTCATCCGCGCCACACTTACTTGTACAACACAGCAGTACGTCGACGATACTGTGCACCCCATTTTGTTGTCCTTCATGGCAATCCACCCTGGGCTTACATTTCAGCAAGATACTGCCTACCTGTGCACGGCTAGAGTTTCCACTGCTTGTCTTCGTGCTTTACAAAACCCACCTTGGCCAGCGACGTCTACGGATCTGAGAGCGTTTGCAGTATTATCTGCGGGACTCTCCAACAATCTCGAGATTTTGACGATCTAACGCTCCATCTTTACAGAATGTGGCACTGTACCTCTCAAGAGGACATCCAGTAACTATCAGTCAATAACAAGCCAAATATCTTCTTGCATATGGGCCAGAGGTGGACCAACGTGCTCAACATTTGAAGCTCTTTCTCTTGAGTGCTCTAACGTTATGCGATATCTCCTCTGTGTCCAACGGCATGAATTCCAAATACAAAAACATCGACCATATGAAACCCAACTGGTAGTATTTTCAATTTCTTGAAAGCCATGAAATAAGGCAGTCAGGTAGATGCAGTAATTCTCTATTTCCAGAAAGCATTTGACCCTATACCACTTCTACCTTTACTACGAAGAGTACGAAGTATAGAGTATCAAACGAACTTTGTGACTGGACTGAATTTTTTGGTATGCAGGATGCAGCAAGTTATCTTGGACTGAGGGTCATCAACAGATGTAGAAGTAACTTTGAATGTGCACCAGGGAAGTGTTTTGAGATTCCTATTGTTAACACTGCATAGTAATCACCTTGCGGAAAACACGACGGTTTTCCAGAAAATAATACACCGCATTTTTTCCTTCAACAGTTCTGTACTGAACATAATGAGAATTACGTTCACGAAAGAATGGTGTTTTATCTACACATTCTATTTTTCCACGTAATCTCCATCCCGTTCAATCTCCTTCCTCTAGCGCGAAACAAGAGCGTGTATGCCCTGTCGGTATCAATCCTTGTCCTGGTGGCGGAGCCAGTGTTTCACTGTGTGAATCAAATTTGCAAGTCGCCGAAGCGGCGTCACCTCAAAAGACTTGCACCAGGCGATCAGGTCTACCCTCCGGGAGGCCCTCGCCACACGACATTTAATTTCATTTTAGCTTCTCATCGCCGTAAAAATGTTTTCCACGAATGGCATCCTTTAATGGACCAAGCAGGTGGAAGTCCGAGGGGTCTAGGTCAGGGCTGTCAGGTGTGGCAGCAGTGGATGGTCTCCCCGACCGCTGCAAAACGTAAAGTTCCGCCGAACAGCCTTCTGATGACCTCACCCTACGTGCACAGTGACTAACTGTACTTCTATCGACAGGAGATGCTCCACTGATTTTCCACAAGCGTTCCCCATAGTTTATTTCTCTGCAGTGAGAAATTCAATGACTGCACGTTACATGTAACGTACATCACCTACAAACACCATTTTGAGACTGTCCTGCAGCTACGCTGCCTGTCGCAAGCGACGGAAACTTGGCGCGCTCACTCAGGAGACTTCAAATAATACATACGTAACGTTTCGTAATATTGCTTTCGGCTGAGAAGAAAAATGTGATGCATCACTTTCTGGACAACTCTCGTATTTTAGTAACCTGAGACTTTTCGCTGATGATGTTATTATCTATAACGAGGTACCATCTGCAAAAACTGAAAATATATTCAGTTAAATCTGGACAAAATTTTGAAGTGGTGAAAAGGCTGACCACAAAATTTAAATGTTCAGAAATGTAAAACTGTGCACTTCACAACGACGTATCCAATGACTATAATATCAATGAGTCACAACTGGAATCCGTCAACTCATATGAAGAACTAGGTGCAGCACCTCGCAGGGATATGAAATGAAACTATCACATAGCCTCATTCGTAGGTAAAATAGAGAGCAGACTTCGGTTCACTAGTAGTATGTTAGGGAAATACAGTCATCATACAAAGGAGAGTGCATGCAAAACACCCGTGCGACCCGTCCTAGAATACTGCTCAAGTGTGTGGGACCAGTACCAAAAAGTACTAACAGAGGATATTCAACGAAAAAGAGAAAGGCTGTGCTAATTGTCATAGGTTTGTCTGACCTGTGGGAGATTGTTACGGAATGGCGACGAAACTGAAATGGCAAATCCTTGAAGAGGGACGAAAATTATCTCCAGGAAGCATTAAATGGCGAATCTAGGAATATACTATACCACCTTACGTATCAGTCCTTTAGGATACAATAAGATACCTTAATAAATGGTACATTGTGAAATTCCCTCTGCCACATATTTCACAGATGTTTCCTCAGTATACCTGTAAATGTTAGAATTATTGTTCTAAAGGAAACTGTTTTCCTGTTTTTAAGTCACATACAGATGACGCGCACTCGTAACACTAGGAGTGAGAGAAGAAGCTACGAACTGCTCATGTCAGCTATGTAGGGTGAACCATGACTCCACCGACAAAACTTCAAAGTTTGTTTTCTGAGTAGTTTGGTAAGGACTCGTGGTCTCCGGTGGCTCGCCGTAAAGTAATAATGAAATTATGAATTAATAGTTTTTGTTACGAAAATTATCTTTGTTTCAGTGAAAATACTGTCACAAAAGTGAAAAAGGTTGCAATATGCGATCATCAAAACGTAATAACACGAAAGGATCACGTCATTCGTGGGCGCTTATGTACAGATACGAAACCGTTGTTATAGGGTTGTCGTTGCAGCAGGAACATTTCAGCATATCGTCGTCGTGCTGTTTTTCCATTGCGTTCATTGAACCCATGGACTTGACGCATACTTGCCGTTTCTTTATCAGCAAACCAATCGATAATGTTGTTTGTCAGTGTTAATGATCGACTAACACTGACGTAAAAACCAACCCAAGACTGGACCTAGCACTACTGAATGCACGCTTGAGGACCAAGAGGGAAAGATACCATACTGTTGTCGACAGCAACTACGGTGACTGAACGGAACAAGTTTGTTTCCAAACATGACATACTGTGCATAGCGTCCTCATTTGCACTTTCGTGCAGATTTTTGCAATCCAGTACCGATACATGGGATAAGAAATCAAACGAAAAATAATCGCTCTGTAACGAACCACGGAAGAGCACGAGCCCCTTGCAGCAAAATACTCTGAAAACATCCCTGAAACACGTCCGAAATTTTGTCGGTGAAGTTCTGGTTCACTCTATATACAGGATAATGGCGTTTTCGTTACAAGGGCAACCCATCTTATGCACATTACGTGTATCATTTGCTAATCCATGGGTAAAGACCACATTTTATTTTGAAGTATGCTTTTTCGAGTAGAAGAAATACAACACTACTGGTCATTAAAACTGCAACACCAAGAAGAAATGCAGATGATAAACGGGTATTCAATGGACAAATATATTATGCTAGAGCGGACATATGATTATATATTCACGCAATTTGGGTGAATAGATCCTGAGAAATCAGTACCCAGAACAACCACTTCTGGCCGTAATAACGGCCTTGGTACGCCTGGGCATTGAGTCAAACAGAGCTTGGGTGGCGTGTACAGGTACAGCTGCCCATGCAGCTTCAACACGATACCACAGTTCATCAAGAGTAGTGACTGGCGTATTGTGACGAGTCAGTTGCTCGCCCACCATTGACCAGACGTTTTAAATTGGGGAGAGATCTGGAGAATGTGCTGGACAGGGCAGCAGTCGAACATTTTCTGTATCCAGAAAGGCTCGTACAGGACCTGCAACATGCGGTCGTGCGTTATCCTGCTGAAATGTAGGGTTTCGCAGGGATCGAATAAAGGGTAGAGCCACGTGTCGTAACAGATCTGAAATGTAACGTCCACTGCTCAAAGTGCCGTCATTGCGAACAAGAGGTGACCGAGACGTGTAACCAATGGGACCCCATACCATCACGCCGGGTGATACGCCAGTATGGCGATGACGAATACACGCTTCCAATGTGCGTTCACCGCGATGTCGCCAAACACGGATGCGACCATCATGATGCTGTAAACAGAACCCGGATTCATCCGAAAAAATGATGTTTTGCCATTCGTACACCCAGGTTCGTCGTTGAGTACACCATCGCTGGCGCTCCTGTCTGTGATGCAGCGTCAAGGGTAACCGCAGCCATGGTCTCCGAGCTGATAGTCCATGCTGCTGCAAACGTCGTCGAACTGTTCGTGCAGATGGTTGTTGTATTGCTAACGTCCCCATCTGTTCACTCAGGGATCGAAACGTGGCTGCACGATCCGTTACAGCCATGCGGATAAGATGCCTGTCATCTCGACTGCTAGTGATACGAGGCCGTTGGGATCCAGCACGGCGTTCCGTATTACCCCCCTGAACCCACCGATTCCATATTCTACTAACAGTCATTGGATCTCGACCAACGCGAGCAGCAATGTCGCGATACGATAAACCGCAATCGCGGTAGGCTATAATCCGACCTTTATCAAAGTCGGAAACGTGATGGTGCGCATTTCTCCTCCTTACACGAGGTATCACAACAACTTTTCACGAGGCAACGCCGGTCAACTTCTGTTTCTGTATGAGAAATCGGTTGGAAACTTTCCTCATGTCAGTACGATGTAGGTGTCGCCACCGCGGCCAACCTTGTGTGAATGCTCTGGAAAGCTAATCATTTGCATATTACAGCATCTTCTTCTTGTCGGTTAAATTTCGTGTCTGTAGCACGTCATCTTCGTGGTGTAGCAATTTTAATGGCCACTAGTGTATTTTCAAAATTCACGTTTGTAATTCGGTTTGAATGTTTTGCATCGTATTTTTCTGAAGATCTGTCGTAAGTAAACTAAAATTTAAAATAAATTGCTCTTACAGGAAATTAAAAAAATACACACGTCCTATTGTAAAAATTTTGTTATTACAGTTCTTTTTTGAGCGTTTCCAGTCCTCTACATCAGCACACCACGTAAAGGCGCCCATTCACAATCCGACCAGTCTGCCGACCCGTTAGCCAGTTGTGTGTGGACCCCGGCTACTGCTTGGCGGATCCTACTAGCTGCAGTCACTTAGCAACGAATAATACTGAGCTAATAACAAGCATCAAAACGAATACAGGGGCTAGTGAACACAGGGTTCTCGTAGTGAGATTCGATATTGTAACCCGAAAATTCTCCAAAAATAAATGAAAAATATACCTATTCAAAAAAGCAGATAAAAATTGATTTGACGCCTTCCTGAGAGATAATCTCCACTCCTTCCAAATTAACAACATAAGTGTAGACCAGTTGGGGCTTGAATTCAAAGAAACAGTATCGGCAGCAAATGAGAGATTCATACCAACTAAATTAACGAACGACAGTGCTGATCCCCTTGGTACACAAAACGGGTCATAACACTGTTCCAGAAACAACAAAATAGCATCCAAATTTAAACGAACGCAAAATCTCCAAGATTGGTGAACTTTTAAAGAAGCTCGAAATTTAGAGCGAACTTCAATGCGAGATGCTTATAATACTTTCCACAACGAAATTGAGACCTGACAGAAATTCCAAAGACTTTTTGGTCGTATGTGAAGTATGCTAGAGGCAAGACACAATCAATGCTTTTTCTGCGCGATAGCTGTGGAAATACTATAGACGACAGTGCTGCCAAAGCAGAGTCACTAAACACAACCTTCTAAAATTCCTTCACCAAAGAAGACGAAGTAAATAATCCAGAATTCGAATCAAGAACAGCTGCCAACTTGACTAACGTAGAAGTAGATATCCTCGAGGTAGTGAAGCAACTTAAATCACTTAGCAAAAGCAACTCTTCCGGTCGAGATTGCATACCAGGTATGTTCCTTTCAGAGGGTGCTGATACGGTAGTTCATATACAAGCGTTCGCTCGATGAAAGATCCGTACCCGAAGACTGGAAAGTTGCAGAGGTCGCACTAGTATTCAAGAAAGATAGTAGGAGTAGTCCTCTTCATTACAGACACATATCATTAACGTCGATATGCAGCAGGATTTTCGGACATATGTTGTATTCTAACGTTATGAATTATCTCGAAGAGAACCGTCTATTGACACACCGTCAACACGGATGTAGAAAATATTGTTCTTGTGAAACACAACTAGGTCCTTACTCACATGAAGTGTTGAGTTCTATTGACCGGGGATTTCAAATTGATTCCGTATTTCTACATTTCCAAAAGGCTTTTGACACTGTACCACAGAAGCGGCTTGTAGTGAAATTGTGTGCTTATGGAATATCGTCTCAGTTATGTGACTGGATTCGTGATTTCTTGTCAGAGACGTCACAGTTCGTAGTAGTCGACGGAAAGTCATCGAGTAAAACAGATGTGATTTCTGGCGTTCCCCAAGGTAGTGTTATAGGCTCTTTGCTGTTCCTTAGCTATATAAACGATTTAGGAGACAATCTGAGCAGCAGTCTTAGATTGTTTGCAGATGATGCTGTCGTTTATCGACTAGTAAATTCATCAGAAGATCAAAACAAATTGCGAAACGATTTAGAAAAGTTATCTGTATGGTGCAGAAATTGGCAGTTGACCTTAAATAACGAAAAGTGTGACGTCATCCACATGAGTGCTGAAAGGATTCCGCTAAATTTCGGTTACACGATAAATTAGTCAAATCTAAAGGCCGTAAATTCAACTAAGTGCCTAGGAACTACAATTACGAACAACTTAAACTGGAAGGAACACATAGAAATTGTTGTGGGGAGGCTAACCAAAGACTGCGTTTTATTGGAAGGACACTTAGGGAATGTAACAGATCTACTAAAGAAACTGCCAACACTACGCTTGTCCGTTCTCTTTTAGAATACTACTGTGCGGCGTGGGATCCTTACCAGATAGGATTGGCGGATTATATCGACAAAGTTCAAAGAAGGGCAGCACTTTTTGTATTATCGTGAAATGAGGGAGAAAGTATCACTGAAATGATACAGGATTTGGGATGGACGTCATTACAAGAAAGGCCTTTTTCATTGCAGCGGAATCTTCTCACGAAATTTCAATCGCCCGTTTTCTCATTCGAATGCGATAATATTTTGTCGACGCCGACCTTCATAGGGGGAAACGATCATCATAATAAAATAAGGGAAATCAGAGCTCGCACTGAAAGATACAGGCGTTCGTTCTTTCCGCACGCTGTACGAGATTGGAATAATACAGAATTATTGTGAAGGTGGTTTACTGTATTTATTTGCTTTCATGTTGTCCAGGTATTTAGCCGACTATATTGTTATTTAATATCCTTGAAACTTATATATTGATGTGATATGTTTATAGTTAGCACCTAGAACCGCTCGGCCGCAGCAGCCGGCCATAACCGACAATTGCACTTCATTTGTCGTACGTTTTATTGTGTTCGATATTGGAGATAAGTAACTATTAGTGTTGAAGATAAACATTTTGACAAATAACAAGTTATAAAAAACACTCCATTTGGTTCTATTTCCTGGTGTCACACTGATCAGTCTAGATATATACATAGAATCTATAGTCACTGTTCGGATTAGGGAAGAATGTAATGTGACTTTAATACGGAGACAGGCACTACTTCAGTTATGTTGATCGGAGAAGGAACGGGGCAAGCTTGGTTGAAAGGAGCATCTCGAGAATGGCTTGTAGAGATACACGGAAAATAAAGAAAGCCTAATCAATTAAATCCCAATGTTTTAACCTAAAAATTATTTAGCTAGACGCAAGATTCGTATCTCACAATACTGGCGATGTAACCGGAGTTCGAAATTCCATTTTCCTACTTATCACATTAATTTTCCCTTTTACTACTAAATTTGCTCGCAGTATATATTCATTTATAAACGATCGTATAAAGACGATTAGAAGGAGTGAACGAGGAGTTTAAATACTTCGTCGACGACGGTATCCTCAGTGAGCCTGTTGAATATCAGTTCTACAAGGATGAGGAAGGAGATCGGTCGTGGCCTTATGAGAGTGGCGCAGGAGCAGTAGTTTGTTTTCAGGTCCAGTCAGCTGACCCCCTAACGCATATTACTGGATGAAGACAGATAACGGAATGCCTTTGATAATATTAAAGTATCAAAACCATAATTACCTCTCCTTTGTCTTTCTTGGCTGGCAGCTCTGCTGAAATATGCAAAAGACTTCTCTGTACTGCTGCTCACAAGTGAATCATTTAAAATGTCCCTGGAGCTTCTAACTAAGCGAATGAGGACATCCACTCAAGCAAAATTCCTTAGTACTTTCATGTGAAATATCAAGGAGAATAAGCTCTTCAGAGTGATTTTTTAACATTTGTTCCGGAAAGCTTAATGTAGCGATGTATCTTAAGGCACTGTCGACGTTTACAAAAAATAATATAACATTCATCAGTAAAATTCAGATTTGTTCGTCCAAAGGTAGTAGGAGTAGTAGCAGTGGTTGTAGTAGTAGTAGTAGTAGTAGTAGTCCTCAAGAAGATTCCATTCTTCAGTTGTTGCACCAGTCATATTCAAGATTTTAAAATGGAAATAGGAGGATATTAGGCTATGTCACTGTATTACTGTTTAAGAACAAAAAATAAATAATTCATATGTACAGGCATAGCATCCACAGAGCCGGAAAAAGAAACCAACCACTCCACCTGGCTGTTGTGTCCATCCAGTAGCCATGCCCCCACAGACCATAATGATGTCTTCGCCCCAACTGGGAAAGCTGCCAATTCGGTATGGAAAAAGGCACCAACCTCTCCAATAGGCTATTTTGTCCATGCAGCGGCCATGCCTCAGCAAATCACAGTGGTGTCACGCATTGAGTGGGATCACTGTCCATCTAGGTGAGGAAAGACACCAACCGTTCCACCAGGCTGTTGTGTGCCCACACGTTGCACGTTGGCAACAGCAGAATGGATTGTCTCTGTTCCTATAGGGTGGGAGAAAAGAAATATCCGTTAGTAAAAGCACGATTTGGATGAGAAAGATTCATCCTAATATTCTGCAAGAGTTGGTCTGGGAGAGTGTAAGCGGGACCACCGTTGGCGCTAGTAATAGTAGTTTAACTGCGAATGTTACGGAAAGTGACGAATCTTAAGTCACATGAGGTGAGAAGTTTAGAAACAAGAGTAGTGTCCCCTTGTGTAAGCAGACGTGACACAATTTGCTGAGAGCAGATCATGTAGATGGAGGTAGTCATATATCATTGTTGCAATAAGCTTTAGTGGTAGTTCATCACACGTTGTAAAATAAAACCATGTACAGTCATGTAGGAAGTGAGTTTAATTGGTGTACTAAAGTTTTATTTTGATTGGTGACATGAACTACAGATTTAGACTTGGTTAGATCAGATGAATAAAGCTCATGCCGTACCACTGCATCATGTCTCACAACGACACTAGAAGTAGAGCTATGCTCACAGTCTCGCTGTGAATGTTCTAAGTGTTGTGGTAGGTAATTCCGGATGGGCTTGCGGTTGCGATTGAGTGGGTAAACGTAATAGCAGTGGAGAAGATTACACACATCAAAAAGAGTTTTGCATCACCTCGGTTCCTCGAGTTGCGGAACCTGTACAGAAAATTGGGGTAGAGATCAACATAAACATTATTTCCGAATTTCTTATTACTCACGAAAACAACACTGAAACGTCCCCTTAGAAAAATTAATGAATTACTGTGCTGATAAAGCTCTTACATTATTTGATTTTCAAACAGCTGAGCAGAACAGAATGTACTCAGACATTTTGCTCTTTACCTATATTTTTAGCGCAACGTAATCTGACTTTCTATAATCCCTACAAAAGAATGGCCCTGACTAACATTAACCTATACCTTTCACAAATCACTTACCTCACAAAAATCTTCGTTACTCGAACTACTGCAATACAGCGAGCGCCACTACTGTCAGCTAAATAAAAGATTCAAACTACTGTAGGCACTAACTACTGATAGGCATAGTTAGCAAATGAAAGATTTTGATAGAGAACAAACAATGTATTTACCTTAATAGTGTTCAAAGTTCATAATATATATAGCAGTTCATGACATCCAGTCTTACAAATTTACTGTCTCTGATGGACACACGTCCAGATCATCCGCTCTCAAAACTCCGCCAATTCTCTCCCCACATCCACCACTGCTGGCAGCTCACCTCCAACTGCGCAACGCTACGCGCTGTTAACAGCCAACTGCCCAACACTACAATAGCATATATTACAACAATGACAACCAGCCACAGATTGCACACAGCACACACAGCCAGTGATTTTCATACAGAGCGCTACGTGGCGTTACCAATATAAAAACCTAAACAGCCTACTTACAACACATCGCATGTCGTACCACCATACAGCGAGATCTTCAGAGGTGTTAGTCCAGATTGCTGTACACACCGGTACCTCTAATACTCAGTAGCAAGTACTCTTGCATTGATGAATGCCTGTATTCGGCGTGGCATACTGTCCACAAGTTCATCGCGCCACTGTTATTCCAGATTGTCCCACTCCTCAATGGCGAATCGCCGTAGATCCCTCAGAGTAGTTGATGGGTCACGTCGTCCATAAACCACCCTTTCCAATCTATCCCAGGCGTGTTCGATAGGGTTCATGTCTGAATAACATGCTGGCCGCTCTGGCCGAGCAATGTCGTTATCCTGAAGGAAGTCATTCATAAGGTGTGCACGATGGGGGGCAAATTGTCGTCCATGAAGACGAATGCCTCGCCAATATGCTGCCGATATGGCTGCAGTATCGGTCGGAGGATGGCATTCACGTATCGTACAGCCGTTATGGCGTCTTCCATGACCACTAGCGGCGTACGTCGGCCCCACATTATACCATCCCAAAACTGCAGGAAAACACCTTGCTGCACTCGCTGGACAGTGTGTCTAAGGCGTTCAGCCTGACTGGGTTGCGTCCAAACATGTCTCCGTCGACCGTCTGGTTAAAGGCATGTGCGACACTCATCGGGGAAGGGAACATGATGCCAGTCCTGAGCGGTCCATTCGGCATGTTGTTGGGCCCATCTGTACTGCGCTGCTTAACGCTAAAGACAACAGTCACACCCATGCCCGAGGGAGGACTCGAACCTGCGGCGGGAGGGCGGCACGATTAGTGACAATGCGCCTCTAACCGCGCGGCCATTCCGCGCGGCGAGGATTTGGAATTAGTGGCTTCCGTGAAGGCTCTTTGAATACTGATGCAATGCGCATCTGCCTTTGAGTATGACACTGATGTAAAGCAACTTAACTGGATGATACAGAACCTCAACAACAGAGTTGGCTTCTAACAGAAATGTTGGTTACTTATTTTTCGACCAACCGACCTCTTTCTTGGCTCATCACTTCATTTAAACTTTTATGCACGTGCCATCTGGAGGAGCTCAACGTCGTAACTTGTCAGCCAAGGTAAGGCAGGTGAGTTTGCATGCTGCAGCTTCGCTGATGTTGTTCGCCTGCCAGCAAAAAACAGGTAGATCTGCTTTAAATCAGCCTCAGATGGGACATGTTTCTCATCATGAAGCACGCAAAACATGCTGTCCATCGTGGTTGCCATAATCTCCAAAACAACCTGCTGCATCTCAAGGAACGAGCTCCTCATGGTGATTTGCGACCTTAGCGATCTCCAACGGGACTTCTCGGCTTCATTTTGCGCACAAGTCCCAAAGATTCTTTTCAGTGAACTCGGTCAAAATGGCTGCTTTAACTCTGTTAGCGGTCGTCAGAGTGGAGAAAATCGCGAAGAGGATTCTGGGTTCGTCGATAGCTTGAACAGTGAATTGCTGTACAACGATCTGAGATACGTATTAGTAGAAGTTATTCGTTACCTCATTTATTTTAATCTCCATTTGGTTTTTATTTTTAAATTGACTACAGCTGAAGTATAGTATATAAAAGTTTGTGTATGAATAATATGCATATTCTCGACGTTGTATTGACTCTCATCACTCATAAGTAACCGACTCTATCACATAGGTTTCAAAATCGGAATTCTGATGGAAGAGGAGATATATATATTGCAGGAAGTTTCATAGTAGCAAGAACTTCCATTGTGTAACTTCTGTTTCCTTTCCGACGAACACTGGCAGCCACGTTAAGACAGCAGATACATTATTAATTACAAATAACACCGAGTATTGCAGATAATACTTCTATTAAATTATCAACAAAGACCCAGAATCGTTTAGAAAACAAAGGCCAAAAGAAACTGGAAGTAGCTGGAGACGAATCGACTTGCTCTTTTTTTTACTTTTTACGACGCTATCAACTACACTACAGCTTCAAGATGGCAGCATTACCTCGGTTATAGCATATACAATTTGTAAAGGCAGTCTCTACAAATGCCGTAATTTCATATTTAACTATAACAAATCGTACTAAAAAGTCGTGCTTTGTGTCGTAACATTGAAACAGTATACTTTCATAGCACATAAGCTGTAACAGCAAAAGCATCAAATATGGGAAGTCCTTAACTACCGATATGTAGTTACCTGTGATTTTATTATAACAAATCGTACATAAAACTACGCTTTCGAGAGATCCTCGATGTGCTGGAAATTTGAAACAGCTTATACTGATACCAAGATGCTATAATTTAAAAAAAAAAAAAAAAAAAAAAAAAAAAAAAAAAAAAAAAAAAAAAAAAAAACCCAGCAAATACAGAGTTTAACTCCATACAATACGCCCTCTCTTAAGTTTTGTTTGTGAACTAAAACCTTTGCTGTATCTTATTGGCAACGTTCCTCTCCACAAGGCAAAAATCTGGCATAGCAGATTCTTCATTTCACGCTTCACAATGCAGTGGAACGTGGAATTCCACGCTGTCCCCAGCTCCTGGTCCACGTACGTTTCCACATCCCGTGTGAGGACGGCTTTAGTGTAGGACAGGACCGGCCATTGTTTGCCGAACTTCACGCGTGCTGCGCTTGTGAGCTGCGGACAGGCCGGTCGCTTGGCTTTGCTGGATCCTTCTTGGAGCAGCACGACAGTTCATTTAGCATTGCGGTGCTGCATTCAATGGTCGACACAGCTCTCTCAGTACAACAGAATCGTTGTGTCAGCGCTGTTTGACCTTCGCTATGTATTCGTTGTATGAGGAACGTTGACCTGTCCAGTGGCTGTTTGCATAAAAAGAGGCTGTCTATCGATCTGCCGTCACAAGTCTTTAAAATGACCGGGAATGACAGAAGATATGGATGAGAATTCTCATTTCGCTACGGAACGACATTATAGTGCCATGCAGAAAGAATTTAAGCTTTTAGATGACAATGAAAGAGAAAAACATTACAAACAGATGGAATTTATTGTTCTGTACATCAAAAAGCACTTCCCGCTAAATCTTCAGGCATGGAGCTCTTGAAGAAATTGGTAGGACGAATAGTAGAATTTCTATAGTCGCACCAATTATTCCATTTTCAGTAACAGTTTTCAATGGAAATGAACGAAAAGTATGGAGACTTCATATATTCCTACAGAGTACGTTGGTCAAGTCAAGGTGCATGCGTGGAATGACGTTTCGATTGAAGACTCGGTACTGTTGAATTTTTGACGGAAAAAGGGTGCATGAATGAAAATTAGAACTTTCGGAATGGATTGCACACTTCGCATTTTAAGTGGACTTGACTGCACGCTGCCCATAACAAGACACTGTAAAGTAAAGTCGTTGTGATTTGGTGAGAATGTATTTAGAAGCAAAATCACGTTGTAGAAGGGACACATTCTGACAAAGACATCCGCTTACCTAAGCTCACTAGTATCAAAGAAAGTGCGAGGTTTGAAGAACTCACGGTGGCGTTGCAAGAATTACAACAATAGGCTTATAAAGATCTTGAGGGCACTGTCAGTCTTACATATTGTATGGAACAGTCTTACATTTGTTTTCGAGCTTCCTCGAGACCGTTTGCCGTTTCAGTTGAAAGCTCCCCTGTGCATGTGCAAACGTAACTGATTGACCTGCAAGGTAATTCCAGTTTTAGTTACAAATCTTGTTACGTTAGCCCTCGAGCGGGCGTGTGTGTATAAAGTACGCCAACCAAAAATAAAATGATTTTGTGCGGTTCTATTTTTGTTTCACAACTGCAAACCTATACCTATTCCTTCAGTATTGCTTCAGGTAACACAGCGATAAATTGTGTTGTCGTACGTCCAAGCGAGCAGCAGTAATATAAAATACAAAGCGAGCTAGGTGAGAAAAAATTTACGATCAGTTCAAAAAAATGACCACAGTTACGAACTAGCAACATAATCGCACAATGAGACGGTTGTCTACAAGATAATTAGTGATCGAATAAGCAGCTGACCGAGATCTGATTTCGGTCGACATATTTGTGGGAAAGATACTTTTTCAGTCATGAAACTAAGTTAGTCACGATTACGTGGCAACTTGAGTACAAAATTCTGTGAGATCGTCTGCGTACACATCCGTATCCCAATAGTTCGTTCCAGAAAATAACTTACATTATGTCTTCAGCACACCAAAAATAATTAGACTGAAAATTTGTTTAGTTTGTAGTGTATGTGGTTGAGAAATGTGAAATATAAAACCTACCCGTATGCAGTACGACTGCATTGCCATTTAAATGCAGCACCTTCACTATTTTCTCGTCTTCCCGTCCTCGCGCTCAGGCAGCGTAGCGTGGCTGTGGGGGAAACGTGAAGCGAGGTGTGCGCTTTGGCACTCGGGCCCGGGCATGGCCACCCAAGGTGTAGGATTTTCACATAGCTGGAACTCAGCCAGGGAACACTGTAGCGAGTTCTTCTTAGTGCTGCGTGTTGTACTTTTCGCCTAACTTGCAGACATCGTTGCGATATTCACAGATATGAGAAGTTACAGTGTGCCCACTTGAGGACAACATGTGAACATGTTGAATCATTTTCCTTTTACTACCCGGTGCCGTCATCCTGCTCATGAAATACACTGTGTGATCAAAAGTATTCGAACACGCCCAAAAACATACGTTTGTGCTGCCACCTACTGCCAGGTACTCCAAATTAGCGACCTCATTAGACATCGTGAGAGAACAGAATGGGGCGCTCCGCGGAACTCACGGACTTCGAATGTGGTCAGGTGATTGGGTGTCACTTGCGTCATACGTCTGTACGCGACTTTTCCACACTGCTAAACATCCCTATGTCCACTTTTTCCGATGTGATAGCGAAGTGGAAACACGTACAGCACAAAAACTTACAGGCCGACCGCGTCTGTTGACTGACAGAGACCGCCGACAGTTGAAGAGGGTTATAATGTGCAATAGGCAGACGTCTATCCAGACCATCACACAGGAATTCCGAACTGCATCAGGATTCACGGCAAGTACTATGACAGTTAGGTGGTAGGTGAGAAAACTTGGGTTTCATGGTTGAGCGGCTGTTCATAAGCCACACATCACGCCGGTAAATGCCAAACGACGCCTCGCTTCGTGTAAGGAGCGTAAATACTGGACGATTGAACAATGGAAAAACGTTGTGTGGAGTGATGAATCGCGGAACACAATGTGGCGATCCGATGGCAGGGTGTGTATATGGCGAATGCCGTGTGAATGTCACCTGCCAGTTTGTGTAGTGCCAACAGTAAAATTCGGAGACGGTGGTGTTATAGTGTGATCGTGTTTTTCATGAAGGGGGCTTGCATCCCTTGTTGTTTTGCGTGGCACTATCACAGCACAGGCTTACATTGATGTTTTAAGCACCTTCTTGCTTCCCACTGTTAAACAGCAATCTGGGGATGGCGACTGCATCTTTCACCACAATCGAGCATCTGTTCATGACGCACGGCCTGCAGCGGAGTGGTTACACGACAAAACATGTAAAGCAGGCTTTTGAGAAGAATGGGTACTCTAGTAAGGAAATAAATAGAGTTTTGCGACGGAATAACAGGCCTAAGGACGACGATAGGACACAGCGATGGAAGAGCACGATTTCTCTACTCTTCATCAAAAAAGTAACGGATCAAATCGGCAATATTTTAAGGAAAATAACGTTCTACCAGTTTTCAGACCAACTAAGAAAAATAGGCCAAGCACTTCGTTCCGTTAACGATAACCGTCCCCCTCTGTCTTCAAGTGGTGTATACAAGATTCCGTGTCCATGTGGTAGGGTCTACACTGGAAATACTAAGAGAAGTGTGAAAACGCGATTGAAGGAACATAAATGTCTTTGCCGACTAGGGAAAATAGACAAGTCAGCCGTGGCGGAACATGCTCTGCAGTCGGGTGATCACGTAGTGAAATTTTCGGATACTGAAGTTTTATGTACCAAGACGACCTATTATCCACGGCTGTATAGAGAAGCCATCGAAATATATAAACATGGGCATAATTTTAACAGAAAAGAAGAAGCTACGAAACTCAGCGACATATGAACAGTGGCGCTACAGGATCGATGAGAAGTTTTTTATCTTTGACTTACTATGATCGATAGATGTATTTTATCCTTGACAAGGTTTATCTCTGCTATCACATGAAATCCAGACCATGCCCACTTTCCACGGTATTTAGGCCGTTCCTCGACGTCCGACTCGTCAGTCGGCAAGATTCAGTACCTCCGAAGATATCCAACGTAGATTTGGACGAAACGTCAGGCATAAAATAATTCCATGGACCACGGCCATAAACCCGGCGGAAGAATTCTCTGCAGCTGAAAAATCCGGTCGTGAAAGCCTTTAATGTATGACACGACAATAACATCCCAATAATGGACTGGCCTGCACAGAGTCCTGACCTGAATCCTATAGAACACCTTTGGGATGTTTTGGAACGCCGACTTCGTGACAGGCCTCACCGACCGACATCGATACCTCTCCTCAGTGCAACACCCCGTGAAGAATGGGCTGCCATTCCCCAAGAAACCTTCCAGCACCTGATTGAACGTATGCCTGCGAGAGTGGAAGCTGTCATCAAGGCTAAGGGCGGGCCAACACCATATTGAATTCCAGCATTACCGATGGAGGACGCCACGAACCTGTAAGTCATTTTCAGCCAGATACCCGTATACTTTCTATCACATAGTGTAACTTAATTTTCAACAATAACAATGTTTAACAATTTTAACAATAATAATTTTTAACAATAAGAAGAAAAAAGATCTATACGTAAAGACAGAAAATTTCACAGATCACATTAATATACAGAAAGGAAATAGAAGTAATCTGTTGGATTATATGCCGATATCATTGACATCAGTCTCTAATAGGATTTTAGAACATTAAACATTATGAAATACCTCGAAGAAAACGACCTTTTGACTCATTACCAGAACAGATTCAGAAAATGATTTCCTGCCAGATGGGTCACCGTTTCCAGAAAATGACGGAAAGTCTAGTGAAACCGAAGTTATATCTGGGTTTTAGAAGGAAGCCGCATGTTACCCTTAGTCTATGTAAACGGCTTAGGAAACAATCTGAGCGGCCCTCTTACATTTTTCAGGTGATGCACTCGTTTTCCGCCCAGTAATGTCTTCACAAGATTATAACGACTTACAAAATGATTTACACAAGGCTTGAGCATGGTTTAAAAAGTGGCAGTTGATCCCAAACAAAAAGAAAGTGAGAGGTTCTCCTCATTAGCAATAAACTGAACCCGTTAAATTTCGGTTACACGATAAATTACACAAATTTAAAGGATATTGATTCAACCGAATACCAAGCGATTACGATCATGAACAAGTCGTATTGGAATTCACATAGGAAACGTTGTGGGGGAGGCAGAACAACAAATCTGTAGGAGTCATTCGAGACTGAACGGACTGATGTTATGAACCCTCTGACAAACACTTGAGAGAGCATTTCAGAGCAACTGCGTAAATGCATATGTAGATATAACGGATATAGGACTTCAAAATTTTAAGTCTGCTGAATGTGATGTAAGATAACAGAAAGATAATGCTCTTACGGTCTTGCATGGATCTTTTCGACTGTGTACAAAGGTGTGGTGTCACTTAATCTGCGACGATCCTATCTGCTGTTCTTTGAATTGTGCTGCTGTACTTCAGCCTGGTTTATCTAAAGACAACAAACAATTCTCAAGCGACAGCGAAATGATAGAAAAATCTATTGAAAGGTCAAATACAGTATGATTCAGTATTAAAACGTTGTTCTAGAATAGTTCTGTGTGAATAGTTGAAACTATTTTGCTTCCTTTTAAATATTTACAGTGCAACACACATGTGCCATTGACGACAGGTGTACTGAGTTGCTGAAGGCAGAGGAAATTACGAACGACAATTTCAAAAAGAGTTAATAAATCTTGAATATACTGTGCTTTCCGGAAACTCGGAAAAATAGTATATAAAGTATCACAAATCAAAAACGACCAAAAATAAAAGAAATCTGCAGTACCAGGAAGGACAGCAAATAACGAAATTTTACTTATTGTGCAGTACCAAAAATGCGGTGATGTGGGAGGATGGATGGTTCGAAATTTAGTAGGCAGAGCTGGTAAGTTTGCGATCAAGAGTGGCTCTAACCTGGATGGGCATCAAGTAGAAATAAGTTTGGATGAGAGATACGCGCACGTCATTCCACGTTTCTTCAACTCTGTCGGAGGTCATCACTGTAACAGCTGCCGAATCGTGACGTGCAAGTCTCTTGGCAACCCGTGATTACATGTTTGCCGTGGGTGACAGAGATGATGAACATGTTGGCCATCGCGACAGTCGAAGACCCTCTGCATCGAGGCAGTTCAGGACATCATGGGAAACATGCGGTATTTCGTAATGTTGTTGAAAGATAATGACATGGCGATTTCGAAGATTAACCACAGCCTCCGGATCAGCACGTCAGAAATGTAACGCTGCTGGCCAAATTACCGGCTATCGAAACCAGCGTCGATCGTGTTGTGCAGCCATTGGCAACATAAAGAATTTTGGTATGCGCTGCGTCAGTATGACAGTTACGAATGGCATCTGGCAACGCCGTTCTCCATGAAGCGTTCACACACAAATAAATGAATCATGATGCTGTTCGTAGGACCGTGACTGGACTGAAAAGGCGCCACTACAGAGGCCAATGTTGTCGTTGGACGCACCAGTGTTAGCGTGCCTCTCTGTGCTGTCGCTTTGTGGCAGCCTGCAAGAACGATCGCCATGCTGACCGTCTTGGTGCTTCAGACGTCGTCGCATTGTCCGTTGAGTACTTGTCAACTCTCTCTCAAGGTACGTGACATGGCTCTACGATACTGTACCTGCGAGTAAATCACATCTATGTCCTATCGGACCATTGAGATCGTCCATGACGTTCAATGTGGTCGTCCGAAACGCCTCGATTTGACATCCACGTGGCAGTCGTGGGATCCCACCAGCGCTATCAACAATATCGTGGAACGCTAAACCTCAGTATTGTCAGGTTGCAATCCTAATGCTGTTGAATTCCGACATATACTGATAGACGTTTCTCTTTCGTACACGATTTATAACCATATTCTCACAACAATATCCAAAGGTGATTCCTGAATGAGAAACCCGTTGTGTAATGTTTCCTTTTACAGTGAATGTACACTGTCTGATCAAAAGTATCCGGACACTTGTCAGTGGACACTAATATAGGTGTGTCCATCATTTACATTTGTGGCGGTTCGAGCTCTACTGGGGACACTTTCAATGATGTGTCTGAATGTCTGTGGAGGCATAGCAGCCCATTCTTCCTCAAGAGCCGAAATTTGAGATGGTAGTGATGAGATAGACGCTGCGGCCTGGAGCAAATTCGACGTTCTAACTCAACCCAAAAGCGTTTCATTGGGTTCAGGTCGGGACTGTGGGCAGGCCAGCCCATTTAAGAAATGTTACTGTACACAGGCCCTTAGCTCCTAGATGCTGCTGCAGAGTAGACTGTCAGTCTGATACAATCATCGTCTTGGAACTGTCCCTCTACTGTCTGTAGTGCACAATACTGTAAATTGATGATATAGTAGAGAGGGGTTTTTCTTGTTTAAGGTGTGGTCCCTATACCGCGTTTGACTATACGCTGAATGCGGAAGGATATGAACATATTTTATAACAAATAAGTACGAATTTTTATGGTTACTGTGTGTTTCCCGTAGTGTGTTTAAGTAAACGCTAAATTTAGAAGAACAAATACGTACCTCCTCCGCACTTCGCTGCTGGCACGTTCTCTAGGTATCCCCCAACACCAGACACTTCCGTCGGATTGCCAAGCGGTATAGTGTGATTCATCACTCCAAACCACTAATATCTCGTCATCCTGTTGTATCCTGCCTACTCGTCGAAGATGCGGAGATGAGGAAACCAGCTTTCTCGGATCGCTTAACGGCAATTCAAGAAAATCGTATTGAAGTGTTTCATTACAGAAAATAAATGGCAATACTTAACTTTGAGAATTACAGATGAGTCGCACGCAAAGGGCGACAAACAAAATAAGAAATCTCTTCAGTATAGACGATGCTACATAGTAGACATTCCGTAGAATTATTGGAACACGTGAGGCAATACTGACCTTACGACCATCCTTAGAAGAAAGATTAAGGAAAGGCAAACTACGTTTCTAGCATTTGAAGACTTAGAGAAAGCTTTTGACAATGTTGACTGGAATACTCTCTTTCAAATTCTAAAGGTGGCAGGGGTAAAATACAGGGAGCGAAAGGTTATTTACAATTTGTACAGAAACCAGATGGCAGTTATAAGAGTCGAGGGGTATGAAAGGGAAGCAGTGGTTGGTAAGGGAGTGAGACAGGGTTGTAGCCTCCCCCCGATGTTATTCAATCTGTATATTGAGCAAGCAGTAAAGAAAACAAAAGAAAAATTCGGAATAGGTTTTAAAATCCATGGATAAATAGTTCAAATGGCTCTGAGCACTATGGGACTTAACTTCTGAGGTCATCAGTCCCCTAGAACTTAGAACTACTTAAACCTAACTAACCTAAGGACATCAGACACACCCATGCCCGGGGCAGGATTCGAACCGGCGACCGTAGCGGTCGCACGGTTCCAGACTGAAGCGCCTAGAACCGCTCGGCCACCCCGGCCGGCTCCATGGAGAAGAAATAAAAACTTTGAGGTGCGCCGATGACATTGTAATTCTGTCAGAGACAGCAAAGGACCTGGAAGAGCAGTTGAACGAATTGGACAGTGTTTTGAAAGGAGGATATAAGATGAACATCAACAAAAGCCAAACGAGGATAATGGAATGTAGTCGAATTAAGTCGGGTGATGCTGAGGGAATTAGATTAGGAAATGAGACACTTAAAGTAGTAAAGGAGTTTTGCTATTTGGGGAGCAAAATAATTGATGATGGTTGAAGCAGAGAGGATATAAAATGTAGACTGGCAATGGCAAGGAAAGCGTTTCAGAAGAAGAGAAATTTGTTAACATCGAGTATAGATTTAAGTGTCGGGAAGTCGTTTCTGAAAATATTTGTATGGAGTGTAGCCATGTATGGAAGTGAAACATGCACGATAAATAGTTTGGACAAGAAGAGAATAGAAGTTTTCGAAAATATCAATAGGCAACCAGTGGTCGAATCCTACCATGTGAGCGCACGAGAGCGGGGCATCGAGCGGCGCGTGATGTGTCGGAGCGGACGTGATGAATTGGTTTATAATTTTCGCGCGAAGTGGACGCCGTTTTCGCTTTGCATTTCAAATTACAATTTCTGAAATTTTGAACAGAGCTGTTGAAGAACGTTGTGTATTGTGGGAAAACAGAAATAAAAATTATACACTACCGTTTGTGGAAATTGCAACACCAAGAAGAAAACGCATGATTTCAGTTTATTTAATACCACAGATTAGGTGCATGACAAGTAACAAATGATTACCTTTTGAAATCTGTAAATGTCCTTTGAGCCCTACTATTTAGCCAGCGCCGTGGCATTGAATCAGTAATGTTCTGAATACGTTCCTGAGGGATTTTCCTCCACGCATTTTGTATCTGAGCCCATAAATCCGTGACACCAGTACTGGAGGACCGTGACGCACCAGGTGCCGACCAAACATATCCCAGACATGTTCCATGTCTGATGAACGTGCAGGTCTGAGAAGCCATGGTACCCGTTGCTCTTCGAAGAAGGCATGTACATTTCTCGCAATATGTGTCTGGCCATTGTCCTGTTGAAATGTGGTCTGTGGAGATGCCAGAATCAAGGGCATACCTCAGGCTCCACAATCTCCGTCAGGTATCGCCAAAGAAACTGCTGCACCTGCCTAATATCGTGTAGGGCCTCTGCGAGTACGTAGAAGTGCCGCAACACGACGTGGCATGGACTCGTCGAATGTCTGAAGTACTGCTGAACGGAACTGACACCTTGAATCCTGCAGGGCTGTCCAAAAATCCGTAAAAAGTCAGAGCGGGTGGAGATCTCTTCTGAACAGCACGTTGCAAGGGATCCCAGATATGCTTGATAACGTTCATGTCTTAGGAGTTTGGTGGCTAGCGGATGTATTTAAACGCAGAAGAGTTCAAAATGGTTCAAATGGCTCTGAGCACTATGGGACTTAACAGCTGTGGTCATCAGTCCCCTAGAACTTAGAACTACTTAAATCTAACTAACCTAAGGACATCACACACATCCATGCCCGAGGCAGGATTCGAACCTGCGACCGTAGCAGTCGCACGGTTCCGGACTGCGCGCCTAGAACCGCGAGACCACCGCGGCCGGCCGCAGAAGAGTGTTCCTGCAGCCACTATGTAGTAATAATATACGTGTGGGGTGTCGCATTGTTCTGCTGCAGTTGCCCACGTCCGTCGGAATGCACAATGGATACGAAAGGATGCAGGTGATCAGACAGGATGCTTACGTACGTGTCACCGGTCAGAGTCGTATCTCGACTTATCAGGTGTCCCAGATCACTCCAACTGCACTCGCCCCACACCATTACAGAGCCTCCACCTGCTTGAACAGTCCCCTGCTGACATGCAGGGTCCATGGATTCATGAGGTTGATTCCATACCCGTACACGTGCATCCACTACAATTTGAAAGGAGACTCGTCCGACCAGGCAACACGTTTCCAATCATCAGCAGTCCAATGTCGGTGTTAAAGGGCCCAGGCGAGGCGTAATGCGTTGTGTCGTCCAGTCATGAAGGGCACACGAGTGGGTCTTCGGCTCCGAAAGCCCATATCGACGATGTCTCGTGAATGGTTCGTACGCTGACACTTGTTGATGGCCCAGCATTGTAATCTGCAGCAATTTGCGGAAGGGTTGCATTTCTGTCACGTTGAACGATTCGGTTCAGTCGTTATATTAACGGTACACATGTGAAATGATCGTGCGGAAAAATCCCCACTTCGCCGCTCGTGTGTCGAGTATAGCACCACGTTCAAACTCACTTAAATCTTGATAACCTGCCATTGTAGCAGCAGTAAACGATCTAACAACTGCGCCAGACACTTCTTTTATATAAGTGTTGTCGACCGCAGAGCCGATTCTGGCATGGCTATACCAGTCTCTTTGGCGCTTCAGTGTATACAGGGTGGTCCATTGATAGTGACCAGGCCAAATATCTCTCGAAATAAGCATCAAACGAAAAAACTACAAAGAACAAAACATGTCTATCTTGAAGGGGGAAACCAGATGCCTCTATGGTTGGCCCGCTAGATGGCGTTGCCAATGGTCAAACGGATATCAACTGCGTTTTTTAAAAAATAGGAACCCCCATTTTTTATTACGTATTCGTGTAGTTCGTAAGACCACTTTTTTTGCTTTGTGATTGATGGCGCTGTAGCCTAATAGTCAAAAACGTATAAGTACGTGGTATCACGTAACATTCCGCCAGTGCGGACGGTATTTGCTTCGTGATACATTACCCGTGTTAAAATGGACCGTTTACCAATTGCGGAAAAGATCGATATCACATTGATGTACGGCTATTGTGATCAAAATGCCCAACGGGTGTGTGCTATGTATGCTGCTCGGTATCCTGGACGACATCATCCAAGTCTCCGGACCGTTCGCCGGATAGTTGCGTTATTTAAGGAAACAGGAAGTGTCCAGCCACATGTGAAACGTCAACCACGACCTGCAACGAATGATGGTGCCCAAGTAGGTGTTTTAGCTGCTGTCGCGGCTAATCCGCACATCAGTAGCAGACAAATCGCGTGAGAATCGCTAATCTCTAAAACGTCGGTGTTGAGAATGCTACATCAATATCTATTGCACGCGTACCATACTTCTATGCTTCTATGCACCAGGAATTGCATGGCGACGACTTTGAGCGTCGTGTGTAGTTCTGCCACTGGGCACAAGAGGAATTACGGGACGATGACAGATATTTTGCACGCGTTCTATTTAGCGACGAAGCATCATTCACCAACAGCGGTAACGTAAACCGGCATAATATGCACTATTGGGCCACAGAAAATCCACGATGGCTGCGACAAGTGGAACATCAGCGACCCTGGCGGGTTAATGTATGGTGCGGCATTATGGGAGGAAGAATAACTGGCCCCCATTTTATCGATGGCAATCTAAATGGTGCAATGTATGCTGATTTCCTACGTAATGTTCAACCAATGTTACTACAAGATGTTTCACTGCATGGCAGAATGGCGATGTACTTCCAACATGATGGATGACCGGCACATAGCTCGCGTGCGGTTGAAGAGGCATTCAGTATCATATTTCATGACAGGTGGATTGGACGTCGAAGCACCATACCGTGGCCCGCACGTTCACCGGATCTGACATCCCCGGATTTCTTTCTGTGGGGAAAGTTGAAGGTTATTTGCTATCGTGATCCACCGACAATGCCTGACAACTTGCGTCAGCGCATTGTCAATGCATGTGCGAACATTACGGAAGGCGAACCACTCGCTGTTGAGAGGATTGTCGTCACACGTATTGCCAAAAGCATTGAGGTTGACGGACATCATTTCGAGCATTTATCGCATAAATGTGGTATTTACAGGTAATAACGCTGTAACAGCATGCGTTCACAGAAATGATAAGTTTACAAAGGTACATGTATCACATTGGAACAACCGAAATAAAATGTTGAAACGTACCTACGTTCTGTATTTTAATTTAAAAAGCCTACCTGCTACCAACTGTTCGTCTAAAGTTGTGAGCCATATGTTTGTGACTATTACAGCGCCATGTATCACAAAGCGAAAAAAGTGGTCCAACTACAAGATTCATATTTCTTTACGTACTACACGAATATGTATTAAAAATGGGGTTCCTGTTTAAAAAAAACGCAGTTGATATCTGTTTGACGTATGGCAGCGCCATCTAGCTGGCCAACCATAGCGCCATCTGGTTTCCCCCTTCGTGCTAGACAAGTTTCGTTCTTTGTAGTTTTTTCGTTTGACGCTTATTTCGTGAGATATTTGGCCCGGTCACGATCAATGGACCACCCTGTATAGTGAAGAAAGCGCACGAAACTGAAAGAAAAGGCTACTGATTTTTCAAAAGCAAGGGAGAACCTGTACCGAGAGAGTAACGTCAGAAGTTGATGTAGCTTTGCTTCATTAGCACACAGTGTTGTTTTACAGCAAGATAATCGGAAAACTAATTTTTCTCACGTACAGGTATCAGGCGCCGCGCGGTTGCGCTGTGCACATAGGGCAGAGCAATCGCATCGCAGCGCTTCGCGTTGGATCGCTCCTCTAGTCGTGCGGTGCCGCGTTCGCAATAGACCGCGCACGTAGGACGAGGTGATGGAGTTAGCGGGCGGCTGCCTGTGGGCTGGGCTCCTTGCGTATTGCGGCCGCGCCGCGCGGGTATTGTGGTGGCTGCATAGGCGAGGCGAGGCGAGGCGAGCGGAGGCGACGGCCGCCGGCGACCTTCACCCAGTGAGCCGCGGGCAGAAGGCACTCAAGACGACGCAGGGCTGCCCTCGCAGTTCAACGCAACGCAGCGCAGCCGGCCTCGGCGCCACGAGCACTCTCACCGCCGCTAGCGGACCGCTGCTGACTCACGCGCGCCGCAGCTTTTGTTTCGCCCACCCGGGTCGTCCGGCTCCTCCGCGGTTCAAGGTTGCCGTGACTGACAGGCGCTATCTTTGGAATCGCGATAAGCGACCGTCGAGGTCGGATCATTACCGGCTGCGGGCGTCCAGCTGCCGAGAAGGCCGCCCCTGGGGCGTCCGGGTGCACCGTGTTCCCCGATCGTTTCTGCAGAGGGCGTGCTCACACTTTCAGTTTGTGAGCGCACAGTGTACGCTCACGCTTTGCCCCTACCGACCCCTTACATCGTGTATGAAACGTCCGTTCAAGTTACTGTCTTTCACCAACTACACCGTATTTTGTGTGAACATCGACTGTATCTTATTCGAACCTCTGTTCGTAAAGACTAGTTGACGTGGCCACTGTCACAACAACGGCTCTGTCAGGAGCACCCACTAACGATTTCCGAGCAGCCGAGCAAGAATAAGTTGGTGTTATTTGTTCAGTAAACTACCAGAAAACCCCAGATTCTATAAAGAAGTGTTTTTTAACCGTTGGGTCGCGACCTCCGGGCGGTCGCAGAGTCTTCTTGGGGGGCTGGAGGACGTGGGGGTGGGAGTGGGGGGTAATTGGGGGGGGGGGGGGAAGGCGGGGGTCACGGTCATGGGAGTGACCAGTTTAATTGCTTTCAGGATTCGCAGCGTAACGGATAACATATGTTTCATAACGATAATCTACTACGGTAGAAACGTCACACAGAATTCGTAAGGTTTCTTGAAAGCACGTTGTAAAATCGTTCACTCTCAAATGTGCTATTTATTATTAGTAATGATTATGAATTTAATTTAAACCTGTTAACACTCCAAATTCGCAGAGACTTGCAGAAGTGACACGATGTCTGTCAAACTCTTCCGACATCTGCGGGACGCAACTAGTCCTGTACAGATTGCATTCACGAGTTCACTTCTGAGAGGGTTGCAGGGAGAGGCGAAGAACCACATTAGCTTCCGATAGAGAACGGGGGGGGGGGAACGACAGCGTCTTTAGAAGTACTGGACTGACAGTTCTCGTACGGATCATCTGCTGTGGTAAACATATTACGAGGAACTAAGGAACTAGGATAGGACAATTCGTTAAAGCGCATCGAAAATATGCCGAAGTTGAAATGTGATACCAGATGGATACAACACACACATACACACACACACACACTGGTGATCTGTGGGCCATTTTCTGTACCTCAACTTCCCATTTGCTGTCCTGAAAAACTGAGTCAGCATCCCTCCATAACGAGTGAGATGCTGAACTCAGAAAGAGCTGTGCTTTGCATAGCTTGGGAGTAAGTATTTCTAGAAAGGAAAAAACATAAAGTGAAGGTGTTATGTGAAATGTTGGATATTTTATAATCATTATTATTATTGTTTATTTGTATAAAATTTTTTATCAAACCCCTACTCTGCTTTAACTAAGTAATCCTTCAATGTATAAAAAGTAATGCATAACAGGTACTTCTTAACTGCCTTCTTAAATAAGTGTATTTTTGCAATTTCTTCAATCTCTTTTGGTACTTTATTGTATAGTTTTATTTCTTGGTAGAAAATGCTGTTTTGATTTTTATGTGTATTTTTTCTTGGTAAATGTAAATTGAGTCTATCTCTTGTTGTATGGTCATGGACAGAGCTGTTTGTGCAGTAATTACCAATGTTATTTTTGATGTGTACAACTGAGTGCTAAATTTATTCACTTGGAGCAGTTAAAATCCCTTGTGTTCTGAAAAGATCTTTACAATGAGCTCGACTAGTATTTTTGGTTATTATTCTTATGGCTCTTTTCTGGAGTCTGAAAATTGTGTTAATATATTGAGCATTTGTTCCCCAAAAAAGAATGCTATAGCTAAGAATTGAGTGTACATATGAATAATATGTAACTAAAAGACACTGCATGTTACACACTGATGATAGGATTCTAAGGGCATAACATGCTGATGACATTCTGTTTGCAAGTACCTTTATGTGTTCACACCACTTCAACTGACAATCAATATTCATTCCTAGAAATTTTGCAATTGTTATAGCTAAATGAACAAGATCCGTTATGTAACGCAAAGAAATTAAAAAAAAAAAGATCTACTTCTATACAAATTAACTATACAGAAGGAGCTCGTTTAAAAGCATAATTCGTTTCTGAGTCTTACCTGCACTGCATAACACTCATTACGAGAAACAAATTTTTCTATAGGAATTCAAGTACAAATTCGATAACTTGTACCATTTCGAAAAAATACTAAAACAGTTTATAAAGTAGTAACATAATGTACAATGCTGTACATCCTTTTTTCGCAAGAACGTTTTCATAAGACATTTGTCTTGGCCTAGTCTTAAAAATTAGTGCTAAATTCAGAAGACGGCTAGTTGAAGCGTCTCTCTGCGTCAGATCTAAGTAGTTGCGTCAGCAAGCTATCTTGTCTACTCAGATCCACGTATCAGAATATTGATTATTGACTAACGGGAAGCTTTACTGAATTTTTATTGGTTAACGACGACAAACACAAAATTGAATTCATAAACAGGTATTTCAAGATCATGAATTACTATGAGTCTTCGAAGTTCGGAAAACTTGCAACATATTCACAGAGAATTTGCAACAACGTCAAGGAGGCCACAGAAGAGGTACTGAAGACAACAACTGCAACGCGAGGGTTGTCGCTAACACTACAGCGAAATACTGCATTGTCAGCGGCATTGTCATTTGTCAGAGCTTCTACTGCACAAGGCTGACTGTCATAGAACAGCTAGTGCTTATTGTCCAACTATAGTAGCTGAAGAGGTTTGTCTACATCAGAAGACAGTTTTTGAAACAGTATCGAAGGTTAGAAAAACCTACTGAACAGACTCGTTCAGCGATTCAACATTTTACATAATTAATTGTGCACTGCTCGTTGTGGGAGTCACTCTTCATAGACGATGTTCTTTAAGCGAGGTTTGGTTGTTCTCTGTTCACTGTAATAACAGTACTGATGTAAACATTATATTATTTATTCTTACTCGTTTCTGTTACCTCACTATCATTTCTTTCCCATGGGGCATAAGCCATACCAACAAGAGTAAAGCTAATAACAATAATGGTACGATTCGAGATTATAGGCGAATGGACAGCGCTTTATCGGCACAATTGTAGTTTGATGATTAGTGACTAACGTCTCTCAGTTCTGTTATCTAATATCATGAAGCAGACAAAAAGGAATACAAATGTCTCAAAAATGAGATCGACAGGATGTGCAGAATGGTTAAGCAGGGATGTCTAGAGGACGAATGCAAGGATGTAGACGCATATATCACAAAGGGCAAGATAGATACTGCCTGGCCGGCCGGGGTGGCCGAGCGATTCTAGGCGCTACAGTCTGGAACAGCGCGACCGCTACGGTCGCAGGTTCGAATCCTGCCTCGGGCATGGATGTGGGTGATGTCCTTAGGTTAGTTAGGTTTAAGTAGTTCTAAAAAAATTTTCAAATGTGTGTGAAATCTTATGGGACTTAACTGCTAAGGTAATCGGTCCCTAAGCTTACACACTACTTAACCTAAATTATCCTAAGGACAAACACACACACCCATGCCCGAGGGTGGACTCGAACCTCCGCCGGGACTAGCCGCATAGTCCATGACTGCAGCACCCTTGACCGCTCGGCTAATCCCGCGCGGCAAGGTAGTTCTAAGTTCTAGGGGACTGACGACCTCGGAAGTTAAGTCCCATAGTGCTCAACGCCATTTGAACCATTTTTTTGATAGTGCCTACTGGAAAATTAAAGAGACCTTTGGAGAAAAGAGAACCGCTTGTATGAATATCAAGAGCTCATTTCTAAGCAAAGAAGGGTAGGAAGAAAGGTGGAAGGACTATTTTGAGGGCCTATACAAGGGCTATGTACTTGAGGTCAATATTATGGAGATGGCCAGGAGTAGACAACTTTCCATTAGAACTAATGATAGCCTTGGGAGAGGCAGCCATGACAGAACTCTGCCATCTGGTGAGCAAGATGTATGTGACAGGCGAAATATCCTCGGAAATCAAGAAGAGTATAATAATTCAAATCCCAAAGGAAGCAGGTGTGAAACTTACCGAACTATCAGTTTAATAAGCCACTAGTGCAAAATACTAACACGAATTCTTTACAGACCATTGAAAAAACTGGTGGAAACCGACCTTGGGGAAGATCAGTTTGGGTTCCGTACAAATGTTGAAACACGTGAGGCAATACTGACCCTACGACTTATGTTAGAAGACAGATTAAGGAAAGACAATCCTACATTTCTAGAATTTTAAGTTTAGAGGAAGCTTTTGACAATGTTAATTGGAATACTCTTTTTCAAATTCTGAAGGTGGCAGGAGTCAAATACAGGGACCGAAAGGCTATTTACAATTTGTGCAGAAACCAGATTGCAGTTATAAGTGTCGAGGACCATGAAGGGGAAACAGTGGTTTGGAAAGGAGTGAGACATGGTTGTAGCCTGTTCCCGAGGATATTCAATCTATTTGTTGAGCAAGCTGTGAAAGAAACAAAAGAAAAGTTTGGAGTAGGAATTAAAATCCATGGAGTAGAAACAAAAACTTTGAGGTTTGCCGATGGTACTGTAATTCTGTCAGAGATGGCAAAGGACCTGGAAGAGCAGTTGAACGGAATGGATAGTGTCTTGGGAGCAGGATATAAGATGAACATCAACAAAAGCAAAACGAGGATAATGGGATGTATTCCAATTAAATCAGGTGATGCTGAGGGAATTAGGTTAGCAAATGAGAAACTTAAAGTAGTAGATGAGTTTTGCTATTTGGGGAGAAAAATGACTGATGGTTGTCGAATTAGACAGGATATAAAATGTACAATTTCAATGGCAAGGAAAACGTTCCTGACGAAGAGAAGTTGGTTAACATCGAGTATAGATTTAAGGGTCAGGAAGTCTTTTCTGGGTAGTTGTATGGAGTATAGCCATGTATGGAGGTGAAACACGGACAACAAAAAGTTTAGACAAGAATAGAATAAAAGCTTTCGAGATGTGGTGCTACAGAAGAATACTGAAGATTAGATGGGTGTACCACGTAACTAATGAGGAGGTCCTGAATAGAATTGAGAAGAACAGAAATTTGTGGCACAACTAGACTAGAAGAAGGGATCGGTTGGTAGGACATGTTATGAGCCATCAAGGGATCACAAATTTAGTACTGAAGGGCAGCGTGGAGGATAAAAATCATAGAGGGAAACCAAGAGATGAATACACTAAGCAGATTCAGAAGGATGTAGGTTGCAGTAGGTACTAGGAGATGAAGAAGCTTGCACAGGATAGAGTAGCATGGAGAGCTGCATCAAACCAGTCTCTGGACTGAAGACAACAACAACAACAATATCATACCTACACTTATCAGGATTTTTTTGTTTTTAAAAGCTTTGAGTCAAAAGGTGGCACCAGCGACATCTGTCACAGATGCAACCTAGCCAGATAAAAATGAGCGAGGTTGTAGATCCATAATAAAAATACAACAATTTCAATGAGAATGCTGTGTCTCTTAATTTATTAGTGAGTTATGAAAAAGTGGTTCTATTTTTGACACACGAGTAGATAATTCATTTTCCAACGAAAGCCTATTTCTCCTCTTAGATTTTATGTTCAGCAGTGAAGAGAACGCTAATTCACTTAGGCAGAAAGTAGCGAATGACACTGATAATTTCAAAGCTTCCCTTGCCGAGTGTGAATTTCTTCTTTCGTCTTCATCCAGAAGATGTCAATATTTTGCGTATTAAATTCCATTTTAAGCAGCAAAATCTGTAAGTGTTTCTTTCACCTTCGTGCTCATATCAGCCAGTTGTACTGACATATCGGAAAAAAGACTTAATACACTACTGGCCATTAAAATTACTACACCAAGAAGAAATGCAGATGATAAACGGGTATTCATTGGACAAATATATTAGACTAGAACTGACATGTGATTACATTTTCACGCAGTTTGGGTGCATAGGTCCTGAGAAATCAGTACCCAGAACATCCACCTCTGGCCATAATAACGGCCTTGATACGCATTGAGGAAAACAGAGCTTGGATGGCGTGTACAGGTACAGCTGCCCATGCAGCTTCAACACGATATCACAGTTCATTAAGAGTAGTGACTGGCGTATTGTGACGAGTCAGTTGATCGGCCACCATTGACCAGACGTTTTCAATTGGTGAGAGATCTGGAGAATGTGCTGGCCAGGGCCGCAGTCGAACATTTTCTGTATCCAGAAAGGCCCGTACAGCACCAGCAACATGCGATCGTGCATTATCCTGCTTAAATGTAGTTTTTCGCAGGGAACGAATGAAGAATAGAACCACGGGTCGTAACACACCTGAAATGTAACGTCCACTGTTCAAAGTGCCGTCACTGCGAACAAGAGGTACCGAGACGTGTAACCAATGGCACCCCATACCATCACGCCGGGTGATACGCCAGTATGGCGATGACGAATACACGCTTACAATGTGCGTTCACCGCGATGTCGCCAAAACGGATGCGACCATCATGCTGCTGTAAACAGAACCCGGATTCATCCGAAAAATGACGTTTTGCCATTCGTACACCCAGGTTCGTCGTTGAGTACACCATCGCTGGCGCTCCCGTCTGTGATGCAGCGTCAAGGGTAACCGCAGCCATGGTCTCCGAGCTGATAGTCCATGCTGCTGCAAACGTCGTCGAACTGTTCGTGCAGATGGTTGTTGTCTTGCAAACGTCGCCATCTGCTGACTCAGGGATCGAGACGGGGCTGCACGATCCGTTAAAGCCATGCGGATAAGATGCCTGTCATCTCGACTGCTAGTGATACTAGGCCGTTGGGATCCAGCACGGCGTTCGGTATTACCCTCCTGAACCCACCGATTCCATATTCTGCTAACAGTCATTGGATCTCGTCCAACGCGAGCAGCAATGTCGCGATACGATACACCGCAATCGCGATAGGCTACAATCTGACCTTTGTCAAAGTCGGAAAGGTGATGGTACGCATTTCTCCTCCTTATATTAGGCATCAAAACAACGTTTCACCAGGCAACGCCGGTCAATTGCTGTTTGTGTATGAGAAATCGGCTGGAAACTTTCCTCATGTCAGCACGTTGCAGGTGTCACCACTGGCGCCAACCTTGTGTGAATGCTCTGAAAAGCTAATCATTTGCATATCACTGCATCTTCTTCCTGTCGGTTAAATTTCGCGTCTGTAGCACGTCATCTTCGTGGTGTAGCAATTTTAATGGCCAGTACTGTATCCATCTACGACCGTTATAAACTTCAGAGTTCATCTCTGGAAAGGAACTTAATAGTATCTCTTCCGAATTATGCAAGCTCTGTATCGTGCAAGGAAAGCGAGAACTTACTGCCACCAACTGGTCTATTTCAATTTCTTCGACCATCTTCTGAATCCAAGGGACATCTCGAATATCATCTTTTGTAAAGACGTTGACAACAAACAAAGTTCTGGGAGGAATCCTTTCATTTTATCTTTAGCGATTGTAATATTTTATTCTCTTCCTTGGAGGCTCATATTTAGAATATTTATGTGGTTAAAAAGACCCGCAAAAAATGCTAATGTTTAGTAGCCAAACACCCTCACAAAAGTAATTTGCAATCCAGATTTACGATCTTCTAAGAACATTAACAATTCAGCTTTTAGTTCGAGAACTCATGTCAATAGCTTTCCTTTGGAAAGCCAAGTGCCCTCTTTATGAACCCATCTCTTCACAAAAGATTCTAAGGAGTGGTGTGCGTAATGTTTTAGGTTTACAGAGTTCACAACTTTGATCACCTCCTTAAGCACACCATTAAAATCAGAAGGTTAAACAGTGGCTACCAACACTTGTCGGTGATGGAAGCAGCGTGTCCATGAAAAATTTGGCGTTATTGATTTTAAATTAGTAACGAGTCACTTTTACTGTCAGCCATAGTTTTAGCACCACTACTACAAACGGCGGTACACCGTGTCCACTCAAACTCGTAGTTACGAGTGCTTTCTAGAGACATGTCGTACAAACATCGCCCAGTGATGTTCGCAGGAAATATTTTTCAAAAACAGTGGCTTTCACGATACTTTCACCTGCTTCAAATCACACAAATACCATAAACTGCGCAATATCAAACGTCTGTAAATTCATCAAACTGCATAACAAATTGTATCGTCGTTTGTAGTGGTGGTGCTAAAGCCATGGCTCTCCTTTAATTTTTCGACTAATTGTTCTCAGTTGTCCCGGCCATATTGATTACTCTGCGTTCAGAGGTATCATCAGAAAGTGGTATGCTTTTTAGTTTGTTTGGCTCCTGTTTACCTAACATAATTTCAGCCGTATCCAAGGCCAACAATATTATTTTATTACTTGAAACATAACTACTTGCTGCCGGTTAAGGGTTCTCAGTTTCCTTTCGAAGAAATCAAACGGTTTGTCAGCTTCCTTGGAACGCTTAGTTGAGAGGTGATGGTTTCATATTGTAATACTTCGCTTCGTTGAGATTTATTATCTATGACAGTTAAACCATGTTTCAAATAACTATCGCCATAATTTCTACTTTTTTCGATTTTAGTCCGCTACCGCCACTGCCACTTGTAGTAGGCATGGAGGACTGCACAAATGATTTGAGATTTGAGACACTCCATATTGTGCTCTCTCGGAGCGAAGCGCAGAGACATAACAATCCCATCCGCTATATATGTATATCCGCAAAGCGTGCACGTGCACTTGTGTTCTCAATTTGTATAGTATATATATATATATATATATATATATATATATATATATATATATATAGGGTGTCCCAAAATAATGTATACACTCTTTGAAACAGAATATCTCTTTAATTAAAGGAGACAGAAATACAATTTTTATGGGTAATAATTTAGAAGGCGGTGAGAAATACAAAAATGCTTTCTTTTGTTTCAGGATTGTCAGCAAACACGGCGTATCGTTTGAACAACGAAAATGATTGCTGAAGTGTCACTGGAAGACAGAGAATGTGAATGCGGTTCGCTGACGTTGGAGAGTTGAATTTGGAACACCACCACCGACAAGAATAACAATTACAAGAATTAGAGATAAGTTTGAAGTCGAAGGAACGGTGCACGATATGAAGAAGGGACTTGTTGGAAATGACAACTCCTGGTCTTACCGTTGTATCTGCAAATGAAGATTATTACTTTCAACAGGAAGGGGCGCCACCTCACTTTCACCTGGATGTGAGGGCATTTCTCAATCGTACATTCCCTGCCACATGGACTGGACCAAGAGGGAGTGTGGAGTATCCCGCTCGATCTCCAGATTTAACTGTTCTAGACTTATTTCTGCGGGGTACTCTCAAGAACACAGTTTACCCTGCGAGACCACACACAGTGGATGATGTTAGAGCGCAAATTGAGCAAGCCTGTGATGCTATTTCGTTGGAAACAATAAAGCTGGCATGTCGCTCAGTTGTAAGTCGTTGTCAACGTTGTATTGCGATGGACGGACACAGTTTGAACATTTACCACCTTAAGTCGGACCTTGAGGCACCTAACACCACTAAAGTTGTATTTCTAACCCCTTTCATTAAAGATATGTTCAGTTTCAAAGAGTGTCTACATTATTTTGGGACACTATATATATATATATATATATATATGATACCTCTCAACGCAGAGTAATCAATATGGCTGAGACAACTGACACAATTAGTCGAAAAATTAAAGGAGAGCCATAGCTTTATATATATATATATATATATATATATATATATATATATATATATATATATATATATACGCTGCTTATAATTGAGATTAAACTTCCCTGTTTAAGATGTTATAACATGGAAAATAACTACCGTACGTGGAGCAAACTTGGTACCATTAATGTCAAGGACATGGGGAAGAGAAATAACGCAGAATCAATTCACTTGTAACACTTTTAATGTATTGCTAAGGTACATCACACCACTACATACCGGTACCATTATTGTTACAAAAGGGGCTCGATATGACGCCCATCAGTGTCAAAATTGTTCTAATGTGTGTGAATTCCTAAGGGACCAAACTGCTGAGGACATCGGTCCCTAGACTTACACACTACTTAAACTAACTTTTGCTAAGGACAGCACACTCACCCATGCCCGAGGGAGGACTCGAACCTCCGGTGGGAGGGGCCGCGCAATCCGTGACATGACGCCTCTAACCGCCTGGCCACTCCGCGCGGCCCGTCAGTGTCCTGAAGAATCTGAAAGCGTGGGATTGCATTCTACTCAGCAGAAAGAAGCACGTCCATAGGTACGCTGGTTGCCTATCTTGTTATGCTGCGCTTCATATCAGCACGTGTATGGATATTCCCCTGGTAAACCCTGTCCTTCACGTAGCCCCACAATCAGATATCACTGGGAGTGAGATCAGGTGACCGTGCCGGCCAGGCATTTGGAAAAGATCGGCTGATAATTGAATCGTTTCCAAATGTGTTTCGGAGAAGCAGGTGAACTTCACGGGCGATGTGCATTGGAGCCCCATCTTGCATGATGCAAACTGTTGAGTTCAATGCGTCTCTCTCCTTTAGGGTGGGTATGACATGCTGGCGAAACATTTCGCAGTAACGCTGGCCAGTCACACTGCATGTTCTTGGTCCTTGCGCGCCAACCTGTTCAAAAAAGAAAGAGCCAGTGATCGACATAGCCGTGAAGCCACACCATACGGAGACACGTTCACTGTACAGAGGAACTTCATGCACTGTGACTGGAGGTGAAGATCCTAACACTCTGCAATTCTTTGTGGTCACCGTCAGAGAAAAATTAGCTTCGTCTGTCCACAGGATGGTGCAGGGCCAGCCCTCTTCAACTTCAATCCTTGGAAGATACTGGAGAGCGAAGTCAACAAGTCGTTGTGCGTCCTGTGGTGCAAGCTGCTGTACGATATGGATCTTGTACGGATAAGAGTTGAGAATGGTTCGAATCACCTACCGGATGCTCAACTGTCGTGACAAAGCACGCGCACTACCTGACGATCGGGATTTACGCGCAGTATTGTCTGCCATAGCAACGGCGATTTCATCAACCACCAGTGGTACAACCGGTCGTCGGCCTCTTCCCAGAGCAACGCCCAGTTCTCCAGTTGATTCGAACTTCTTCATCATGCTCCGCACAGCAAGTGGAGAAAGAGGACCCTTCTATAATGCTTTCAGCCGGCGATATTCTCTAAGTGCAGCTGCAGCATTACTGTTGTTTTGATAACAGAGCTTCACTAATAATGCCCTGCTCCTTTTATCCAAGCTCTTGTTGACACGTCAACAAGTGCATTGTGACTGGCCAGGTGTGTGAGGCTATGTATCACGATAACTGATCACGGGACCTGGTGGCCGTGTAGGAAATGGACAATGGCGCTTGATTTATGGAAATAGTTCAACCCATACTCTGGACGGCAATAGTACGTAGTTTTGATGATCGTACGGTAATTAGTTTGCTTGTTATAACGTGTTAAATAGAGAAAGTTTAATTATAACCACCTAGAACATATATCACTGCTCGCAGAGCGCTGTACACGAGCACCTGATTTCTCGATCCATATAGTATCAATAGTAAGCAGATTAAATACTTTGCCTTTGAATTCACTGACAATGTTTTATTATGATTGTCGGAGGGTCGCCAGATTTTTTTAAGACTTGAAAAGGGGTTGCGAATTCAAAAAGGCTGAAAAGCACTGCTTTAAAGAATCTGACTCCGACATATCTTCAAGCTTCTGCTTTCTTTACAAATCAATTAGTGTGTTAAAGAATTTAAGCGGGAAAAAGTTTAGAAAGGATTCGGTATTACATTTAAAGTGCGTTGTAAGTCGCTAAGTGCTCTAATGAGGAAAATCTGGATGACTATACTCTGGCCAGTCTGCACTCCGCTTGAAGCAAAAGCTAGTCTATCACGCATCCCAGTGTTTGTGACGTCAAATCTCATGAATTATTTGCCGTATAACTATACAGGGTGAATCAACTAAAACTTGGCCGGCCGCAGTGGCAGAGCGGTTTTAGGTGCTTCAGTCTGGAACCGCGCGACCGCTACGGTCGCAGGTTCGAATCCTGCCTAGGGTATAGATGTGTGTGATGTCCTTAGGTTAGTTAGGTTTAAGTAGTTCTGAGTTCTAGGTCACTGTTGACCTCAGATGTAAAGTCCCATAGTGCTCACAGCCATTTTGAACCTAAAACTTGCGCCGCAGATATTGCGTAAATGGAAAGTGCTGTTGATGGGCGGTTTTCACAAAATGCATTGGTAGTTAGAGGCCCTTATTGTTAGCCAATCAACAGAGTGTTAAAGTACATTTTAAGTATATTTTTTTCAAAGATACACTTTTTTAAATGGAACATTACCTATTGACACGAATAAACTGAAAGTAGGGTAAATTGGAATATCAGTGGTGTTTGCAACAGGAGTCTAGTGCGAATCGTTTACGAGATATGGTAATGCGCAAAGTTTCCACACCGTTGTTTGTGCCAATCAACCTGCGTAACTGCTAGGTACGATGTTGTTATGTTTGCTTACAGTGTGCTTGTGCGTTCCTTGAGTGCACTGCAACTTGATAGTCAGTTAGCGTGCGACAGTTCACGCAGTAGGTCGTGAGTGGACGATGGGAATTACCAACGCAGAAAAATCCGACATGCTCCTAGTGTCTTGTACGGCGTACGCGGGAAGATATCCCAATAGACGTTATCCATCTCGACAATTACTTATCACCCTCTTCAGCCATTTATGTGAAAGTGGTAGTGTAACACTTAGGCAATGTAATAGAAAGATAAAAGTGACGACATAAGAGGAGGAAATTTATGTTCATGCTGTTTTTGCAGTTGATCTGCACGATAGCTCTCGGGAAATAGCACGAGGAAGTATCCTACATATTCTCCATCTACATAGGACCCATTCCTATCACAACTCCCTCTGTCAAGTGCTGCATGCAAACGATCATGAGAATCATGTATATGCTGCCTTCAGGCAGTATACTCCAGACGTATCACGTATTTTGTTTAATGATGAAACCACATTTACCAATCATCAATGACAGGAAACTGCCGAAACATTCACTATTGGTCTGTTGGCAATCCTCATTGGCTTCTTCAGGTGGAACGTCAGCGTCCACGGAGTGTAAACGTGTGGTGTGGGATAGTGAATCACCAGTTCATAGGCTCGTTTTTCGTTGACGACACTGAAGGCGCACAAGTATCGCAGCCTCCTAACAGACCACTATCCATGGATGATAGAAGACGTTTCTCTGCAGACTAGGAGAAACCTGTGATACCAAAACGATGGCTGCTCAGCCCACAGTACACGAAGTATTACAGCATATCTTCACGTATTGTTTCCATATAGTTGGATGGGACGCAGAGAACCTGTACGTTGGCTGGCGCGTTCTTCGTATCTGACGCATGTAGACTTTTTTCTGTGGGGAAAGCTGAAAGACGCTGTCTGCAAGGGCATACCAACTACACCCGATTACATGCATCGACGTATTACTGCAGCCTGCCAGGACATGTCCGCTGAAATGCTAAAACGTGTGGAGCAGTCGTTCCCCACCAGACGGGAAGTGTGTACTGCCGCTGCCGCTGGTCATTCTGAACACAACCTGTGATGTTCAGTTGTCTCGTTACTGGTCAAAATGCACATAACTAATGTATGCACTTCTGTGTGCTATCACAGGTACTGCACAAGTGTCGGTGTGGAACCTTTCAAAATACGATATCTAGTAAACGACTCGCACTATAACCACTATAATTCTACAGAAAACATCACTGACTTTCTAATTTTCCCTACTTTTAGTTGGATAACGCCAATAGTCATTTTTCCATTTAAAAAAGTGTATATTTGCACAAAAAACGCTTTCTAAGTACTATTACAGTCAGTTGACTGGCTTACAATATGAGCCTCTAACTACTAACCCATGGCGTGAAAACAGCACATCAATAAACCTTTCCGATTCAGCAATATTTGCTGTGCAAGTTCTAGCTGATTCACCCCATACAGTATCGGCAACTACACTCAGTAGTATATGTCGATATCGTCTGCAAAATGTGTCTGAATAGAATTAAAAGTAAAGAAGTAGTAAATTAAATCTTGATGCCCGATGCGGCAGTTGAACGGCATTTTCAGCAAAAGTGTAGTAAGCAACAAACTATCTTCCTGTCATCATTTTGTGTGTGTATGTGGGAGGGGGGGGGGGGGAGGGAAGGTGTTAGGGAAAAACTTTCGTATGTGTGTTAAGCCTGTTGTAAGTCACTGAGCCCTCTTGTACTCAGATACTGTAAGAATATTCTCTGAGGTGACAGAAGTCTTGGGATATCTCCTGATATCGTGTCGAACCTCCTTTTGCCAGGCATAGTGCAGCAAATCGAAGTGGCGTGGACTTAACAAGTCGTCGGAAGTCCACTGCACAAATATTGAGCCATACTGCCTCTATAACCGTCCGTAATTGCCAAAGTGTTGCCGGTGCACGATTTTGGGCGTGAACTGACCTCACGATTATGTCTCAGAAATTGTTGATTGGATTCATGTTGGGCGATCTGGGTTGCCAAAATATTCGCTCGATTTTTCCCAAATTTTCCTCCAATCAGTCGCAAAAGTTGTGGCCCGGTGACATGGCGCATTGTCATTCATAAAAATTCCATTGATTTTTGAGACCATGAAGTCCATGAATGACTGCAGATTGGCTCCTATTAGCCGAACATAATCTTTTCCAGTCAATAATAAGTTCAGTTAGATCAGAAGACCCCGTCCATTCCTTGTAAAGACAGCCCACACAGTTACGGAGCTACCACCAGCTTCCACAGTGCCTTGTTGACGACCTGGATCCATGGCTTCATGGGGTCTGAGGCACACTCGAATCCTGCCATCAGCTCTTACTATCTGAAATCGGAACTCATCTGACCAGGCTACGGTTTTCCAGTCGTCTGTGGTCCAACCGATGATATGGTCACAAGCTCAGGAGAGGTGCTACAGCAAATGCACCCCCGTCGGTTGCCTGCTGCCACAGCTCATTAACGCCAAAGGTCGCCGCGCTGTCCTAACGGATACGTTCTTGGTGCATCCCACACTGATTTCTGCGGTTATTTCATGCAGTGTTGCTTGTATTTCAGCACTGACAACTCTACGCAAATGCCGCTGCTCTCAGCAGTGAATGAAGGCCATCGGCCACTGCGTTGTCGGTGGTGAGAAGTAACGCATGAAATTTGGTATTCTCAGCACGTGCTTGACACTTTGAATCTCAGAATTTTGAATTCCATAATGACTTGCGAAATGGAATGCCCAGTGCGTCTAATTTCAGCTACCACTCCGCGTTCAAAGTCTGTTAATTTCCGTCGCGAGGCCATCACCTCGGAAAGCTTTTCACATGAATCACCTGAAGACAAATGAAAGCTCCGCCAAATCACTGCCCTTTTGTGCCTCATGTACGCGATAAGCGCATATCGCTATCCCATTGCTTTCGTCACCTCAGTGTAAATTGGGTATTTGGGTGTTGTAAATTATGATGTCTCGAGATACACACACACTTTCTAACTGTAATACTTATCTTATTGTGTTAAACCTTTAACGTACGGCTATATGTCTTAATGAATAGATTATGGCAATATTTTAAATTTTTAAAATCGGTTAATAATTGCGCGAAATATTGAAAGCCAAATTTTGTTGCCCCTGGAAGCCGTTATATAGGCAACCCGCAACTGAGCTTTGAACCATTAGCCATGAACCATGCAACGGGACAGCCGTTTAGTAACGTTGATTTCTTTTTACAACAGTAGAAAAGTGTTTTTAACAGGTGCAGTTTCATTATTCGTATTCTACTCAACAAAGTCAAGTGCCAGTTGATTTTTGTTCCTCAAAATGGTGGGGGGGGGGGGGGGGGGGCATGGCGGAAAGTATGTGAGGACTTTACCCTCCGAGCGACAACTTATTGATTACACACTCAGTGTGCAATTATCATTGTCAGATGTTCTTTGAGTTTATTGACATCTTTAGATTGCTGATTAAAGTGCATTTAGTTCTTAGCTGTTCGATAGCGCGAACGTCTTGTACATGTGTTCCAAAGTCCTATAAATAAATACTGTTAATACTTTAACTGCAACCAACACATGTTTCATTCTTACTACCTATCTACCTGGAATCTATAAATGCATAAGCACCCGAAAGTTATTATTCAAGAACAAATCAGTGGAATCAGTCGACGCGCTGAAGATTGTTTGCATGGATTTAGTCTTATTAATTCGGTTACAGGGCTCTAGAGGTTAGCCAAGGCGATGTATCCAACTGTTTCTTACGCCGCGCCGGTGGTAACCTTTGAGCTTTCGCACGGAATTGTGGTCGCGGAACGACAATGAGGGTTTGTTGTGCGAGGCGCGTGGCTGAGTTGGAGCAGGGTGTCCGCCAAGTGATTCCATGAAGTGCGGTCGATGACAGAGGCGGAGAGAGTTGCGACTATTTTAAAATGATTTACTCTTCGGAGAAGGTTTGTATTATGACGAGTCTAAGTGTACGTAAATTCGAGGTACTGCAAATCATTAAACTGAAATTTCCTGTCGACGGATGCAGGTTTATAAGTGTCATATAGCGATGTTTGAAACATTTAGTATGAATTTTTCCCACTGCGAGTAATGGAATGGCCAGAGAGAGAAATATAGTTATGTCGTGATTGCATCCGCGCAATTTCAAAACGATAGGCCTAAACAATAATTTGAAAATAAACACAAGAAACAGTAACAGTCAATGTTAAATTTTTTTTCCTTTCAAGTTTTCTTCCATTAATAGCACATAATTTAAAACAAGAAGTCACACTGTCAACGAGCCACACGAAATTACTATTAATGCTATATATGTGTGCGATACAGTCGTAAAATTATATTTGCAAAACAAGACAAAAGACCACGACTTACGATCTACAAACGTGGTGTTAACAGAAAAATGAAATCTCTGAACTACAGTGAAGAAAATAATACTGTCACTCGCGTATTCGCCTCAATACAATCGTACAGTTTTCATACCCTTATAAGCAATAATACATAATAAAAATGTATAGCCATAAACCAATCACTCAGTCTTCTGACTGATTTGACGAGGCCCATCACGAATTCCTCTCGTGTAGTTGGTTGGTTGGTTTGGGGGGTAGACCAAACAGCGATGTCATGGGTCCCATCAGATTAGGGTAGAATGGGGTAGGAATTCTGCCCTGCCCTTTCAAAGGAACCATCCCGGAAATCGCCTGCAGCGATTTAGGAAAATCATGGAAAACCTTAATCTGCATGGCGAAACGCGGGTTTGAACCGTCGTCACCCCGAATGCGAGTGCAGTGTGCTAACCAATGCGCCACCTCATTCGATCCCTCTCCTGTGCCAACCTCTTCATCTCAGAATAGCACTTGCAGCCTACGTCTTCAATTATTTGCTGTATATATTCCAGTCTCTGTTTTCCTGTACATTTTTTACCCTCTACAGCTCCTCTAGTACCATGGAAGTTATTCCGTGATGTCTTAATAAATGGCCTAACATCCTATCCTTTCTTCTTGTCAGTGTTTTCCATATATTCCCTTCGTCACTGATTCTGTGGATAAACTCCTCATTCCTTACCTTATCAGTCCACCTAATTTACAACATTCGTCTGTTGCACCATATCTCAAATGCTTCGATTCTCGCAGACTTCTCTTGGCCAGTAATGTCATTTTTGTCAGTGCTTGTCTGCTTTTTATTTCCTCCTTGTTTCGTCCGCCATGGATTATTTTGTTTCCTGTTGTTGTTGTGGTCTTCAGTCCTGAGACTGGTTTGATGCAGCTCTCCATGCTACTCTATCCTGTGCAAGCTTTTTCATTTCCCAGTACTTACTGCAACCTACATCCTTCTGAATCTGCTTAGTGTATTCATCTCTTGGTCTCCCTCTACGATTTTTACCCTCCACGCTGCCCTCCAATACTAAATTGGTGATCCCTTGATGCCTCAGAACATGTCCTACCAACCGATCCCTTCTTCTGGTCAAGTTGTGCCACAAACTTCTCTTCTCCCCAATCCTATTCAATACTTCCTCATTAGTTATGTGATCTACCCATCTAATCTTCAGCATTCTTCTGTAGCACCACATTTCGAAAGCTTCTATTCTCTTCTTGTCCAAACTATTTATCGTCCATGTTTCACTTCCATATATGGCTACACTCCATACGAATACTTTCATAAATGACTTCCTGACACTTAAATCAATATTGGATGTTAACAAATTTCTCTTCTTCAGAAACGCTTTCCTTGCCATTGCCAGTCTACATTTTATATCCTCTCTACTTCGACCATCATCAGTTATTTTGCTCCCCAAATAGCAAAACTCCTTTACTACTTTAAGTGTCTCATTTCCTAATCTAATTCCCTCAGCATCACCCGACTTAATTAGACTACATTCCATTATCCTTGTTTTGCTTTTGTTGATGTTCATCTTATATCCTCCTTTCAAGACACTGTCCATTCCATTCAACTGCTCTTCCAAGTCCTTTGCTGTCTGTGACAGAATTACAATGTCATCGGCGAACCTCAAAGTTTTTATTTCTTCTCCATGAATTTTAATACCTACTCCGAATTTTTCTTTTGTTTCCTTTACTGCTTGCTCAATATACAGATTGAACAACATCGGGGAGAGGCTACAACCCTGTCTTACTCCCTTCCCAACCACTGCTTCCCTTTCATGTCCCTCGACTCTTATAACTGCCATCTGGTTTCTGTACAAATTGTAAATAGCCTTTCGCTCCCTGTATTTTACCCCTGCCACCTTTAGAATTTGAAAGAGAGTATTCCAGTAAACATTGTCAAAAGCTTTCTCTAAGTCTACAAATGCTAGAAACGTAGGTTTGCCTTTCCTTAATCTTTCTTCTAAGATAAGTCGTAAGGTCAGTATTGCCTCACGTGTTCCAGTGTTTCTACGGAATCCAAACTGATCTTCCCCGAGGTTGGCTTCTACTAGTTTTTCCATTCGTCTGTAAAGAATACGTGTTAGTATTTTGCAGCTGTGACTTATTAAGCTGATAGTTCGGTAATTTTCACATCTGTCAACACCTGCTTTCTTTGGGATTGGAATTATTATATTCTTCTTGAAGTCTGAGGGTATTTCGCCTGTTTCATACATCTTGCTCACCAGATGGTAGAGTTTTGTCAGGACTGGCTCTCCCACGGCCGTCAGTAGTTCCAATGGAATATTGTCTACTCCGGGGGCCTTGTTTCGACTCAGGTCTTTCAGTGCTCTGTCAAACTCTTCACGCAGTATCATATCTCCCATTTCATCTTCATCTACATCCTCTTCCATTTCCATAATATTGTCCTCAAGTACATCGCCCTTGTATAGACCCTCTATATACTCCTTCCACCTTTCTGCTTTCCCTTCTTTGCTTAGAACTGGGTTTCCATCTGAGCTCTTGATATTCATACAAGTCGTTCTCTTATCTCCAAAGGTCTCTTTAATTTTCCTGTAGGCGGTATCTATCTTACCCCTAGTGAGATAGGCCTCTACATCCTTACATTTGTCCTCTAGCCATCCCTGCTTAGCCATTTTGCACTTCCTGTCGATCTCATTTTTGAGACGTTTGTATTCCTTTTTGCCTGTTTCACTTACTGCATTTTTATATTTTCTCCTTTCATCAATTAAATTCAATATTTCTTCTGTTACCCAAGGATTTCTACTAGCCCTCGTCTTTTCACCTACTTGATCCTCTGCTGCCTTCACTACTTCATCCCTCAAAGCTACCCATTCTTCTTCTACTGTATTTATTTCCCCCATTCCTGTCAATTGCTCCCTTATGCTCTCCCTGAATCTCTGTACAACCTCTGGTTCTTTTAGTTTATCCAGGTCCCATCTCCTTAAATTCCCACCTTTTTGCAGTTTCTTCAGTTTTAATCTACAGGTCATAACCAATAGATTGTGGTCAGAGTCCACATCTGCACCTGGAAATGTCTTACAATTTAAAACCTGGTTCCTAAATCTCTGTCTTACCATTATATAATCTATCTGATACCTTTTAGTATCTCCAGAGTTCTTCCATGTATACAACCTTCTTTCATGATTCTTAAACCAAGTGTTTCTTCAGTTTTAATCTACAGGTCATAACCAATAGATTGTGGTCAGAGTCCACATCTGCACCTGGAAATGTCTTACAATTTAAAACCTGGTTCCTAAATCTCTGTCTTACCATTATATAATCTATCTGATACCTTTTAGTATCTCCAGGGTTCTTCCATGTATACAACCTTCTTTCATGATTCTTAAACCAAGTGTTAGTTATGATTATGTTGTGCTCTGTGCAAAATTCGACCAGGCGGCTTCCTCTTTCATTTCTGTCCCCCAATCCATATTCACCTACTATGTTTCCTTCTCTCCCTTTTCCTACACTCGAATTCCAGGTAGCAGAATTCCTTAACTTCATCTACATCTCCATCACCAATCGTGTTCTCATTTCTGCTACCTCTCATTACTTTCAGCTTTCTTCAATTTACTCTCAATCCATATTCTTCACTCATTAGATTTCATTCCATTCAGCAGTTCCCGTAATTCTTGTTCACTGAGGATAGCAATGTCATTAGCGAATCTTATCGTTGATATACTCTCACCATTAATTTTAATGCCACTATTGAACCTTCCTTTTATTTCCCTTATTCTTTGTTCGATGTAAAAAATGAACAGTAGGGGCGAAAGCCTAGATCTCTGTATTGTACCCTTTTTAATACGAGCGCTTCGTTCTTCGACTTCCATTCTGATTGTTCCCTCTTGGCTATTGTACATATTGTATAACGCCCATCATTCCCTATTGCTTACCCCTATTTTTCTCAGAATTTAGAACATCTTACACCATTTGACAATGTCTAACGCTTGATCTAGGTCGACAAATCCTCAAATCCTATGAACGTGTCTTGATTTTTCATCAGTCTTGCTTTCATTATCAACCGCAATATCATAACTGCCTCTCTGGTATCTTTACCTTTCCTAAAGCCAAACTGACCGTCATCTAATACATCCTCAGTTTCTTTCCCATACTTCTGTTTACTGTTCTTGTCAGCAACTTGGAAGCATGAGCTGTTAAGCTGATTATGCGACAATCCTCGCACTTGTCGCTTCTTGTAATCTTCTGAATTGTGTGGACGATGTTCTTCCGAACGTCAGATACTATATAGCCAGTCTCATACATTCTACACACCAACGTGAATAATCGTTTTGTTCCCACTTTCCCCCCCCCCCCCCCCCCCTTGATTTAACAAATTCTGAAAGAACGTTATCCATCCCTTCTTCCTTATTTGATCTTACGTCTTCTAAGACTCTTTTAATTTTAATTCTAGTACTGGTTTCCCTATCTCTTCCCTATCGACTCCTGTTACTTCTTCTAGCACGTCATCACTCAAGTCCTCTCCCTCATAGATGCCTTCTATGTACTCTTTCCACCTGTGAATATAATTTATGTTGTACTTCATTGAAAAGTTCAGAAATAAAAGATTTAAAGTGTCGCAGTAACTCATTTTAAATACTAAGAGTGGAACTATATTCCGAATTTAATCCAAAGTTTAGCTCCTCGTATTATATTTTGTGAATGACGGAAGGTCATATAATGTGTACGGTCTTAGTTCTTAGTTCTGGTACACTGTTTTGGGTGCTTGATAGGAATTTTAGTGAGTCTTGAGATACGACAGTTTCAACCCTGAATTCAGTATTTTTCTGATTGGGTCCGTTTGTGGTTGCTGTGTTCTTAGGTTGTACACACGCCAGTAGATTTGATGCTGTAAATGGTCGTTGATGATAAAGAAAGGCACATTCCAAGGCAATTGTGTGTTAACCGTTGGTGTACTTTTATGTAGATACGTAGCACGAGGTAGCAACGTTTGTTGTGTATAGAATGGCTGTTTACCAATCTATAGTCTCGAGTTCTAATTGATCAGTGAATCAAGCACAGAAACACACGGACCGGAATTCGTGCTTACAGTCAGTGTAATTTGCTGACTATTGAGATAATTGTACCCTAGTTGAACCATTCTGAGGCGGAAATCCAACCTGCTATCATTATTTTAGTAGTTCAGCGTGACGAGTGACATTAAATTAGGATTTTGCAAGAGGGAACGCTATAAGCCAACACCTGAGGAGGCTGAATTTCTTAACATATGCTATTAAGTTGAGAACTAAAGTGGTGGTGGTGGTGCATAGTTTTTCTTTTTTTTATTGTTCATTTCGCTTAGGCTGCGGATAGAGTTTTGTCGTCACTCGTACACATTAGGACGTTTGTTTATTGTAAACAACCGTACTGAAAAAGAGAGAATAAACTATAGTACGTGAAATCTAAACTCCCATGAGTTTTCATGTCCGTTCAATTATATGAATCATATTATAACTAATTTAAAAGGGAGAAAATTTAACGAAATTAGTTTTTACAAGTAGCGGAAGCTCGCTGAAGTCAGAGGTGAGATATAGACCGTGAACTGACAGTTGTTGATACAGAGAGCTTAATATGCAAAGAACCGCTTAATACGCTACAAATCATTAAACCAGTAAAAAGATGTCACTGAAGTCTTCTGTTTAAAAAAAGATGGATATTGTTTGAGCACGTTTTAAACAATTTTCAAAGGGAGAGAACATAGTTATCTGTCTAAAGATAGTAATAAGTAAGGAATAAGTAGGCAATTGAGTGCCAGAGATTGCGTTTAGTGAAGTTTACTCTCGTTGACTTAACAACGTATCACCTCTCTGGATTAACAGTCAGGATCTGTTTTTTATATATCCATTAACATGCTATATTAACAGTTCCTTGGTAATTTTGGAGTTGTAAATAACCTGAAAAATGTATATTTCGACGACAAAGGTATTCTGAAGAGCAGATTGGTGCTAGGGACGCTATTGTGAGTATATCGGAGATTAGTTTAACTGACAGTTGTGTATCGCGTATGATACTAATTTTTGGTGATTAATACTGGAAGGAGAAAGGGTGGTCCCCGATTCAGGATAACTCACATTAGTATACATTTAGTTCTAGCAGTACGACAAAAACATCGTAAAAGTATTTGGAAGTATTATCAGGTACGATTGTCGAATGCTACATTTACGATGTTCTTTCCTTAGCAACGGATTTATTGGTATTCGTAATACTTTACGTTCATGATTAAGAGAAAGAGTCTTATAAAGGAGTGGATATAGATTTAATACAGAGGTATACAACAGTGCTGGACGGAGTAATTGCCATTTCAGATAACATCTCTATTACGTGTTGTATACGTCTATATTAATTCAGTATTTATCCTTACTTGTGTACTTCTTATAAATCAGATACGTCTCTGTTGCGTTTCTCCACTGGTGCTTAGCAACACCGGTTTTATTCCTTTTATTTAATTTTTTTCTCTATTTTCTTTTGTGGTGGTTCGAGGTTGTGTCTAAGCGACTTAAACAGGGCAAATTCCGTTGACGTTCGCAGGTATCAATTTCGGTACAGCGCAGGGAGGAAAAAACGGCGACTCTGGAGTCGAGGGTATGTTTAAATGCAAGCATATCCTGAACGATAAGCACTGATTCATTGACGGAGAGTCTGCCCCGATAGCTGAGCGGTCAGCGCGACTGACAGTCGTGCCAAGAGGTCCGGGTTCGATTCCCTGTTGGGTCGGAGATTTTCTCCGCTCAGGGACTGGGTTTTGTCTGTATCATCATCATCTCATCACCATCGACACGCAAGTCGCCGAAGTCCAGCAAAGCAACGAGAGGCAGGCTGTAAGCAACAGCAGCAGTATTATCATCTGCATCGGCAGCGGCTTCAGCATCAGCTTCTGGGTCAACTTCAACATCTTACACAGCAGGACGAAAATGAGGAGGGGGGCGTCACGAGGAAACTAGTAAGTACCAAACGATCAATATATTCTTACATCTGACTGATGGAGTATTGTAGATAGTTTGTGTATTTCGTGTAATCGACTTGTTTCAAAGATAACTTGGTGTTGCTGGGGTGAGATTAATCGGATAGATCAAGAGAGAAGGAGCATCTACAGAAAAAGTTAGTGGTTGTAACAATTATTGATGTAAAGTGTGAGTTTACAAAATGAGAGCTGAAAGATGTGTTAACTCAAATATTGGCGAACCAGAAGGAGAAGAAAGCAGGTCAGGAGCATTTAAAGAAGGAAATAAAAGATGGCCAGAAGGAAATTACAGATGAGTTAAGAAAAGACATAACAGTGTTAAATCAGAGATATGACGAGGTTAATAGTAAGATATAATCCGTATAAGGAGTTTTGAGTAGATTAACTGTACTTATTGGTGAGATGAAAATGATTAAGGAGGATTCGGAAAAGTCAATTAATTTGTTGCTGCACAATGTAAGTGATCAGGTTGGTCACAGTAATAACAACATAAAAAATCAGTTAAGAGGTATTAGCACAGTAACGGATCAAAAACTAGAGAAAACACAGATGTGGGTTGTGGAGAATGAAAAAGAAGGAGATACAAAATTATCAGAAGTTAGCTTTCCTCAGAATAAGACTAAGGTGGAAAGTTAAAAAGAGTACGAAATGGAGATCAATCTGTTTCGACTCAGTGAGAATACATTAAGTTCAAGAGATAGCAATGAAAATGAAGCTTCGGTTCGTAGATCATTAAATAGTTCACGCTATGAACCTAGATGTAAGTGTGAAGATGATAATGGTACCTGTAATCTAGTGCAAGAGCTGAGACTAGGAGTTGAAAGCGGTGGGAATCATTTTCCACGTTTTAAACCACGGGAATCAGTGTACCCTGTGATATCCTTAAGATTATTCCAAGGAGTTTTACCTTCTTCATGGGACGATAATAGACTTGTAAGATATATGATTAGTCGTTTAGAGGAAGATGCCTCCCAGTGGGCTATGTTAAATAAATTCACTTCAGCTGAAGATTTTACTAATGCACTTAAAGTTAAGTAAGTACTTGTCATCTAACACTCAAAGAACATTGAAATTGGAGTTGTTTAGTCCTAACAGGTATACTGAGAATTGGGGCGGACTTAGAAATTTTGTGGAGTACCACCGCAATTAAGAACTTTATTTAGATAAATCTGTAAATGAGAGTCATCTAATCGAGGTACTAATCACAATGCTACCAGACAGAGTCAGGGAAAGATTAGTAGAAGAAAAGTGGGTACAGGCCAAGCCTATTCTCGAATTATTAGACCAGACGGATTATTCAAATAACTCAAGGGACAAAACAGATACGAGAATGTCTAACTGTGTTGAAGTCAAGAATAATTATGGAGACCAAAGAAATGGTCATGCGACCTTCAGAAGGGATAACAGAAATAGCTATAATTATGAGCATGAAAATAATTATAAGAACAATAGAAATTTCAGATCGAATGGCGGCAGTAGGATGAATAGATGGGAAAGGAATGGATCTAATAACGCTACGATAATCAGTACTTGTAGCGGCTGGTATCAATTTACCATTATTGCTAGGAATGGATTTGATTGAACACACATGGGGTAATTTTAGATTTTCCAGCAGAGAAAATGTGTATAAATGCTAGCAATAACGAAAGTGGGTAAAACTAAAGAAAAGTACGGAGGAGAACTGGCGCAAAGAAAGTCTTAATAGTTGGCATATCCAAATGGATAAAAGTTTAATCGTAAGGCAAGAAGACGGAGAGGAAGAAGACTGAGATTAAGTACGAGACAGAACGGGAAAAGCAAGTTAATGAAAAATGTTTGGGGCCAGATGGTTAAAAATTTAATCGTAAGGCAAGAAGACGGAGAGGAAGAAGACTGAGATTAAGTACGGGACAGAACGGGAAAAGCAAGTTGATGAAAACTGTTTGGGACCACCAGGTTTAACCAATTAGCAGAAGTAGGAATTAAAAGCTATGTCAAGGAGTCACGAGGCAGCATTTTGCGAAAGACCCTGAGTTACTAAAGATTAAAAACCATGAAAAAATTTTCAGACTTCCCTAGCCCATTACACCGAGTGTGCATGAAGCAGTGAGAAGTGAAATAAAGAGGATGGTTGACTGGGTTGTTATTGAAAGGTCAGATAATGCCTATAACAATCCTATAGTGCCAGCGAAAAAACCAAGTGAAGAAATTCGGTTGGTATTAGCGCTATTGCTGTAAACAAAATGATTGAGATTGAACGTAATTGACCTATTCCTATGGAATAAATGTTGATAAGTTTCCATAGTGCTAAGCATTTAAGTACCATCCATTTGACCACGGAGTGCTGGCAAATCTCACTTCCAAAGGAATAGAGAAAAAATATAGTTTTGCTGTTCGATGGACGTTCTTATCGGTTCTAATTTTTACCTTTCGGGTTAAATGAGTCGGTAGCGGAATTTATATGGACTTTGGATTTAGCGTTAGGAGAAGAACTGCTTCAAAGGGTGTTTGTTTATGTAGATGATATACGAATGGTCTCCAAAACGTGAGATGAATATATCAAGCTAATAGAAGTGAAATTGCAGAGATTAGCTTCTCGGAAAGTATCAGTTAAATTTGCCAAGTCGGGTATTGGGTGTATTGAAATAATGTTTCTGGGGCATGTTTAAGCCCTGATTGTATCCAGCCAGACAAGAAAAATTAGGCGCTATTTATAGCTGTGCGTCACCTAGAAACAAAAGGCAATTACAGACTTTTCTCGGTTTAATAGGATTTTATAGGAGATAGATTCCTAGTAACGTTATGTCTTGTGTCAAACTTAGTGCTTATGGGATTAAAAGTGCCAGAGTGAGTGGGAAGCTCTTAAGAACGAATTATGTAACTCGCAATTGCTAGGAAATCCTGATTTGAGCTGGAAATTTCGTATGACTGTGGATGCTTCTGGGTATGGCATTGGATGCCAAGTATTTCAGGAACATAAGGAAGGAAATGGTGTGAAAAGTCGTGTAACTTTAGATATGCTAGTAGGATGTTATCTGCTTGTGAAAAGAACTATTCTACCATGGAAAAAAACGTTAGCGGTGGTAAGGGCAGTGATAACGTTCAACTATTTACTGTATGGTCACAAAGTGGTAATTTATTCAGACCATAAAGCAGTAGGTTTTGATGACTAGTGACGTGTTGCATACTCGTTTAAAAAGGTGTACACTGTCTCTACAGGAGAATGATCTAGAGATAAGATATATAAAAGGTGAAGTGAATAAAGTATCAGGTGCCTTATCTCGATTACCATTGAGGATGGAAGGTGAAATTAATTGTTTAGTAATTGGTACCCGATTTACGATGTACAAAGTTAACCATTTGGAATACATAAAAGAGTTAAAGTGGGTAATGTGTAATACAAAAAAGTTCCAACAAAAAGATTATTGGTTGAATAAAGTAAAGACTAAGTTACCAATGGTTGAAGATAACTGTACATGGAGAGAGCAGTGGTTATGCCATAACAAGGTGTTATTCCATGAGAAGAGTAAGAGTCTAACTAGATGGTGAGTATACATCCCAAACGCCTATGTGAAACACTTTGTATGGTACATACACTGGAGGTGCGGACATTTTGGTATAAAATAGTATTTAGCCAACATTCAAAATTATTGCTATTGTAAAGGAATCAGTAGCATAGTACTGAAAGAACTAAGGACATGTAAGGTATGTCAACAAACTAAATATCCTAACGAAAGGCATAAAGTTCGTTCTTACTCTATAATACCAGAAAATTTGTGGGATCACTCAGCAATGGACATCCAAGGGGCCCCTACCCCCTGGGTGTAGTGGTGTAGTATATACAGCAGTTATTTTGGAAGTGTGGTCCAAATTTGTTAAGATATATGCTACAAAAGCAGCTAGAAGTAAAGCGATCATACGAATTTTAGTGCAGGAGATTTACCAAAAGTAGGAAAACCCAAAATGTTAATTTCCGATAATGGTGCACATTTTATATCAGAAGACTAAAAATTTCTGCAGGAAAAAGAAATACAATTTTTGTTAATAGCTTTATTCCAACCTCAGGCCAATCCTAGTGAGAGGATAATGAGTGAATTAGGATGTTTAGGGCGGACTTACTGTCCACAAAAGCATTCAATGTGGACTATGTTCAGTGAGTCACCCGAGAAGGTTCACGCTCTCTCTTCAGGGTAGTCAAAATAAAACTGTCCCGAAAAACTTTCTTGTGCCTTAAGATAGGAAGCTCACCTTCCATCATCTGCAACTAGGGAGGGTTATGCAAACTGCGTCGCCCAAAATAGTGAAATATACTCCGTGCCAGTTCTGTTTCCCAAACTTGTACTACCACCATGATACGTGGCACCAAACAGTGAAAACTGGAAACAGTTACCACACTTATCCACTCACTACAAATATACAATTTATGTATGAATATAAGTGTTTATCTTTGCGTATTTAAAAATTATGTAATTCATTATTCATGCACAAACGAATATTTATGTCTTTGATTTAATTGTGAAACAAAAGCTTAGTGAAAAATGTTGTTGTTGTTGCTATTGTTATCTTCAACCCAGAGACTATTCTGATGGCCATCTCCACACTATCTTATCCTCTATAAGCCTCTTCATCTCTGTATAAACACTGCATAAGCATTTTTATACACTGCGTTACTATAGACACCTTGAGAGAAAAATTTCCTAACACTTAAATTTATATTCGATGTTAACAAATATATTTTTTTCACAAACTCTTCTTGGTCTCTGACAGAATTAGAACGATAAGGTATGTAATTATGCTATATTACCGTTCTCATAACATGTTTTCGACAAAATATAATTACAATGTCATCGGCAGAACTTGATGTTTTTAATTCTACTCTCTGAACTTTAATTCCTTTTTTCCAATTTTTATTTTATTTTATTTTTATTTATTTATTTGTTTTTATTTCTGCCTTGCTCAGTTAACACACTGGATAACATTTGGATAGGCTACAAACCAGTCTCGTTCCTTTTCGACTATTTCTTCCCTTTCGTGTTTTCAGTTCTTAGAAGTACAGACTAGTTTCCGTAGAAGTTGCAGATAACATATTTACAAATGTAGGCAGCGGAATTTAAAATTTTATGTATGTTTATACATAACCGGAAAAAATTGTGTTCCCTTTTAGAGGTTTGCAGTTCACTAAAGATTTATTGTTTCAAAATTGCATGTGGGGTGCACGAAACAATTACATTCACAGGTCAAGAGCACAAGCGTTTGTGAGGTATCAGGTATCGACGCATGCTGAAGTACCCATATTATTACACGGTGTGGCCTCCACGGGAGGCAGTGCAAACACTGACTCTTGCAGCCAGTCGACCCTACAGACAGCAAATGCAGTCCTGGGATACGTTATGCCACCCCTGCTTGTCTTGTTCATGTAGTTCTTTAAGAGTTATTGGTTGACGAGTCACACGATTCACTTCTCGTCCCATCGTATCCCACACGATTTCGACAGGAGACAAGCCTACAGATCGTACTGGACACGTTAAGTTTCATAGACAATGTGTGGGCATGTATTATCCTGTTGGAACAATATATCTCCTTATTGTTGCAAGAACGGAAAAAGAATGGGTATAACAACATTCTGCACGTACCGAGCGCTGGTTAGCATCACCGAAGTTGAACGAGAGTTGTAGCTTATCGCACTGCAGACCATAAGGCCTGGGCTGGAGCCAGTGTCTCTTGGACGAATGCAACCTACGACACAGCGCTCACAAGGTCTATGTTGAACGCGCAGACGACCATCACTTGCATGCCAGTACAATCTGCTTACATCGCTGAAGACCACTGCGCGCCATTCCATTTTCCAAGTGACCCTCTGACGGCATCAGTCGAGCCGCGCACTCCGGTACTGAAGGGATGCGTGCCCATAGTCCCACACTAATATCCGGTTCGCAACAATTCGTGTTGACACGTCTTGGCTCGCAAGCCTTCTTATCTGTGCAGTGGCAGCTGTACGATATACCACTGCTGTCCTTACAATATCACGATTCTGACGGGTGTCTGTGCTGCTTGGACGTCCAGAACCCCATTTATGTGTTTGAAAATGTTCACGTGAACAGCGTCATTGCCCAATTAACACAGCACATACCCCTTGCGTTGAAATTTTCCACAATGACCATCACGCCTCTCGCAAGCCCACAAACTGACAACTTTCAAACTCGCTCAGTTGGCTGTAGGAAGCACGAGTGCATCTCAGTGGAATGGTTGTCTGCTTGCTTCACATGTTTGCACCACATTGAGTCTTGTGCCTGTGAGTATTCCCTATTAAATGGTAGACATGGATGACGCTGAAACTATTATCATTGTATCTACAGCGTGTTTCAAAAATGACCGGTATATTTGAAACGGCAATAAAAACTAAACGAGCAGCGATAGAAATACACCGTTTGTTGCAATATGCTTGGGACAACATTAAATTTTCAGGCGGACAAACTTTCGAAATTACAGTAGTTACAATTTTCAACAACAGATGGCGCTGCGGTCTGGGAAACTCTATAGTACGATATTTTCCACATATCCACCATGCGTAGCAATAATATGGCGTAGTCTCTGAATGAAATTACCCGAAACCTTGGACAACGTGTCTGGCGGAATGGCTTCACATGCAGATGAGATGTACTGCTTCAGCTGTTCAATTGTTTCTGGATTCTGGCGGTACACCTGGTCTTTCAAGTGTCCCCACAGAAAGAAGTCACCACGCCGCCTCCTGTATGTTTCGGATAGCCCAAAGCAATCACACGATCATCGAAATATTCATTTAGGAAATTAAAGACGTCGGCCGTGCGATGTGGCCGGGCACCATCTTGCATAAACCACGAGGTGTTCGCAGTGTCGTCTAAGGCAGTTTGTACCGCCACAAATTCACGAAGAATGTCCAGATAGCGTGATGCAGTAATCGTTTCGGATCTGAAAAATGGGCCAATGATTCCTTTGGAAGAAATGGCGGCCCAGACCAGTACTTTTTGAGGATGCAGGGACGATGGGACTGCAACATGGGGCTTTTCGGTTCCCCATATGAGCCAGTTCTGTTTATTGACGAAGCCATCCAGGTAAAAATAAGCTTCGTCAGTAAACCAAATGCTGCCCACATGCATATCGCCGTCATCAATCATGTGCACTATATCATTAGCGAATGTCTCTCGTGCAGCAATGGTAGCGGCGCTGAGGGGTTGCCGCGTTTGAATTTTGTATGGATAGAGGTGTAAACTCTGGCGCATGAGACGATACGTGGACGTTGGCGTCATTTGGACCGCAGCTGCAACACGGCGAACGGAAACCCGAGGCCGCTGTTGGATCACCTGCTGCACTAGCTGCGCGTTGCCCTCTGTGGTTGCCGTACGCGGTCGCCCTACCTTTCCAGCACGTTCATCCGTCACATTCCCAGTCCGTTGAAATTTTTCAAACAGATCCTTTATTGTATCGCTTTTCGGTCCTTTGGTTACATTAAACCTCCGTTGAAAACTTCGTCTTCTTGCAACAACACTGTGTTCTAGGCGGTGGAATTCCAACACCAGAAAAATCCTCTGTTCTAAGGAATAAACCATGTTGTCTACAGCACACTTGCACGTTGTGAACAGCACACGCTTACAGCAGAAAGACGACGAACAGAATGGCGCACCCACAGACTGCGTTGTCTTCTATATCTTTCACATCACATGCAGCGCCATCTGTTGTTGAAAATTGTAACTACTGTAATTTCGAAAGTTTGTCCGCCTGAAAATGTACTGTTGTCCCAAGCTTATTGCAACAAACGGTGTATTTCTATCGCTGCTCGTTTAGTTTTTATTGCCGTTTCAAATATACCGGTCATTTTTTAAACACCCTGTACTATCTCCTAGCCGTCATCGGAGCAAAATCGACGTCCTCTTTCCACGTTTACTAGTTTTCTTCCGGCAATGTATATCATTTTGAAACAAAATTATCGTCTACAAAAATAATACAACAAAAATGATTTCCACAAAACACGAGGTTATACTAGAAGCCCTTATTTACCCTCAAAGTATTGCAGATAGCACGACCATCACTTTGTCAGGTTCGAAATCGGCAACTATCCTATCATTTACAACTGTAAGTTTAACGTAATAAATATTATAAAGCGTTATAACCCCGATATTCATTTATAAACATCCTGTGCTTAGAGAATATCGGTTCTAGACGGTCCGACTCAAATCAGACACAATAAACTTGAGGCTAAAATTTATTCAATCGAAACTCACTCCGGGATAACATAAGACTGAATTTCAGGCAATGTGACCAAATTGGCAATAACAGGTGCAAAAGGGAAAAAGATTATGAAGAAGTAATCTGTACAAAAAGAGACGATTATTGTGAAATGATTTCAGGAAAAATGAACAGAATCTTTAGAAACAAGATGTCGGTTTGAAACTTCCTGGCAGATTAAAACTGTGTGCCCGACCGAGACTCGAACTCGGGACCTTTGCCTTTCGCGGGCAAGTGCTCTACCATCTGAGCTACCGAAGCACGACTCACGCCCGCTACTCACAGCTTTACTTCTGCCAGTACCTCGTCTCTTACCTTCCAAACTTTACAGAAGCTCTCCTGCGAACCTTGCAGACATGCACTCCTGAAAGAAAGGATATTGCGGAGACATGGCTTAGCCACAGCCTGGGGGATGTTTCCAGAATGAGATTTTCACTCTGCAGCGGAGTGTGCGCTGATATGAAACTTCCTGGCAGATTAAAACTGTGTGCCCGACCGAGACTCGAACTCGGGACCTTTGCCTTTCGCGGGCTAAGCTATGTCTCCGCAATATCCTTTCTTTCAGGAGTGCTAGTTCTGCAAGGTTCGCAGGAGAGCTTCTGTAAAGTTTGGAACGTAGGAGACGAGGTACTGGCAGAAGTAAAGCTGTGAGTACCGGGCGTGAGTCGTGCTTCGATAGCTCAGATGGTAGAGCACTTGCCCGCGAAAGGCAAAGGTCCCGAGTTCGAGTCTTGGTCGGGCACACAGTTTTAATCTGCCAGGAAGTTTCATATCAGCGCACACTCCGCTGCAGAGTGAAAATCTCATTCTGGAAGATGTCGGTTTAATGCCAAAATATTACCAGTAATACCAATCAGCACTTGGTACTTCACGAATAGTTATTGTAAAAACTCTCCGTGAACCACATAAGTTTTTGCAAGTATCTTTCAGAAGTACGTGCACCGTATTCAGCTTCATGTACGAGGCGTATTCTGAAAGAAAGGTCCGATCGGTGGCGAAATGGAAACCACAGTGAAAATCAAAAGGGTTTTATTTGTAATAGTTAGCCACACCTTTCAGCAGCGTCTGTACGTAGTCACCGCTCCGTCTGAGACATTTGTCGTAGCGTTATATAAACTTTCCAGTACCCTCACCGTAGAAGGCAGCCGCCTGCACCTTTGCAGATTCTCTACGCTGATCTGCAGTTTGTTGTTTGTGCCAAAACGTTGACTTCATAGACAGCGGTTCATGTCAGCAGAGATGAACATCAGACGGAGCAAAGTCCGAGCTGTGTGGAGGGCGATCACCCACTTCTCATCGAAAACGCTGCAGGAGCATCCTTATTGCCCCTGCAGAGTGCGGCCGAGAAATGTCGTGAAGAAGGAAATGCGTGACAGTTATGTTGTGTGGGCTGCAACAAATCAGTTGAAACCTCTTACGGGCACTCATACTTAGCGGGAGACACTGTTTTCTAGGCATCTTTACGTGCTCACTGTGCGCTCAGAATTGAAAAGACAAACGTGACGCCATCAACGGGCATGCTAGAGACACTGTCCAACACACCTATGCAAAGCTTTATCGGATTTTTACTGTGGTTTCCATTTTGTGACCGATCGGACCTTACTCTCGAAATAAGCCTCGTATGTGGGACGGAGGAGAAAGGGGACCACCAATTCTTTGAGTGCAGCAGACCAAGACGATGGTTCACAAACCATCTTCTGGTGACAATAAAACGTCCTCTTTAAGCACCTACACTGTTCCTAGCGACGAGAAGCCTAAGCTCTTTTTGTATGCAGGATAGATAAATATTTGGGGAAAGAAAGGACTCTTGACTAAACAGCTATCGGTTCGACCTAAACGTTGTAAAGTTAAACCAAATTAGTGTTAGACCACACGTTTAGTTTACCATACTCTTAAGATAGTGTAAATTTACTACTCATGTTTATATAATCTTTATAATGTAGCGTAGATGATACAGTTCTGTGTCAATAATTAACTCATACTGATTCTCGTACACAGAGCTACATTTTTCCCTTTCTGTAATTATCTGTGTTACTAATGGGTATAACTAACTTATTTTGTACTTCACTCTCATTTGTTTTACATTACTGTATATTTAATGAAATAATCTCGAATCTAATTAATAAAATTATTTGAAATCGTAATGAATGAAATATTAAGTTTAAGGTAATTGAAAAATAAATTTCTCATGATTATATGTAGATAGCAATAAGGGTAAGGATGTAGAAGCGAATAAACATGTTTTTAAAACAAACTTCGTTATAATAACGTAAGCCGGCCGTTGTGGACGAGCAGCTCTAGGCGCTTCAGTCCGGAACCGCGCTGCTGCTGCGGTCGCAGGTTCGAATCCTGCCCCGAGCCTGGCTGTGTGTGATGTCCTTAGGTTCGTTAGGTTTAAGTAGTTCTAAGTCTAGGGGACTGATGACCTCAGATGTTAAGTCCCACAGTGCTCAGAGCCATTTTTATAAAAACGTAAACAGCCAAAAATAGACAAATGTGAGAGAGAAATCTCTCTCTCTCTCTCTCTCTCTCTCTCTCTCTGTGTGTGTGTGTGTGTGTGTGTGTGTGTGTTCAAATGGTTCAAATGGCTCTGAGCACTATGGGACTTAACATCTATGGTCATCAGTCCCCTAGAACTTAGAACTACTTAAACCTAACTAACCTAAGGACATCACACAACACCCAGTCATCACGAGGCAGAGAAAATCCCTGACCCCGCCGGGAATCGAACCCGGGAACCCGGGCGGGGAAGCGAGAACGCTACCGCACGACCACGAGCTGCGGACTATATATATATATATATATATATATATATATATATAATGAATGACAATTTATAATAAAGACAAATATAAGTACGCACAAAACGCAGCCATTCAATCTTTTGCGTATAGTGACACAATTCATATCACTGTGCACACAATAAATGACCGCATTTTTCACCATAACGGGTGCATAGAAAAGTACAGCTGCAATGGACTTTGATGAACGAGACATTGAAGGTAACGTTACAGCACTACATTTCCCTGCTTACCAAGTACAATGGAAGTGCTAAGCACCGTGACAGCACACTGTTGGGCGTCTTCTGGGGTATCTGGAACATCGATGCAGAACCTGGCAGCGGCTCCCTACGTAAGTGAGGCAACCTGACGTAGCGTGTATACGCCGCATGCTAATTACTGATGGGGACTGGTTGCGAAACCAAATGAGGACGCCGACGAAAGTGGTGCCCATACGTGGCGGTCAGCTGCATTCATTTCAACCCGGGTGTTGCATCCGACGAATAAAATATGGAAACACTTTCACCGAAGAACTTCAACCATTCACGAAAATGATGCTAAGGACTGCAATTTCGAAAAACCCTTGTGGATTTTCATTTCTACACTGCAAGGCCTACGCTAGTACATTATTACGATTAGCTATGACGCGTGCAGTCTACCACAGTGGTTAGTGGCGCAGGCTGGCGTGCTGCGGGTAGCCAGTCCAAATTCGATGACCAGCAGTCATTTGTTACTTAGTATTGAACATTTCTGGAAGATTCTTGAAATATCTTACGTTTTTAATGTTTGTATATTCTGGAATAGTCGATGTATGCAGCGCTCCCTCTGCAAGAATTCAATTCTGTCCTGATTGCACGTTTGTATCAGCAATAAACGTGCTTTCAGATCTAAGTGTTGTACTTCGGATTTGGACTTGATTGTAGTTTCGACGTCACATTGTTTGGTGGAGCCGCCGGGTACTTCAAAATATCAACATCGTCATGGCTCCAATTGGACAATGTAAAATCCATCGCCTACACGGACAGGAACCGGAATACGAAGAGTACATTGTTCCAAAGCCCCGTATATTCAAGAGACCATGGATTGTAAGCCAGTAGCAAGTCAGGTGCAGATGGATATCCACAACTGTTTTCCGAAGTTGCTGGCCGCCAAATCCAGCAAGTGGGATGACGTAATGTGTTTGTCAAACTTTACTTTTACCTGGACGGTACAGCCCAGCAGTGGTTCGAAAACAACGAAGAGAAGCTCAGTAGTGGGGAAAAATTCCAGACAGAACTGAAGAAACTGTTTGGTGGCAACAGCAGGTCACTTTAGAAGTAGAAATATAGAAGAATAGGGCACATCGTCGTGGGGAAACGTACATGTTTCGACCCTTTGCCCCATTGTGAACCCAAAAGTAGCAGAAGCTGACAAATGGTTCAAATGACTCTAAGCACTATGGGACTTACCATCTAAGGTCATCAGTCTCCTAGACCTAGAACTACTTAAACCTAACTAACTTAAGGACATCACACATATCCATGCCCAAGGCAGGATTCGAACCTGCGACCGTAGCAGTGCGGTTCCAGACTGAAGCGCCTAGAACCGCTCGGCCACAGCTGCCGGCTAGAGGCTGACAAAACTTCACATTTGATGAAAAGACTCGCATGATACATGTACCAAGCTCTTCTGGTGAAGGATTCGCAACAACACAACATTTCATCACGTGGTGCCACTGCATCGAGGAAATACAACAGCAACAGTCGTGTAAAAGAGGGGTGATCAACTCCCAAATGTGGTAACTATGGCAACTGTACAAGATCACCATGACCTCGCTTCTCTCACGCGCCATACAGAAAAATTTCTGACAAAGTACACAAGGAGCTAGCAGCCATGAACGTCGACCCCATACATCAGGTGATAATAAGAATATTGAACAAGAGGTGTATCAGTCTTCAGCACTAATCTGCAGGACCAGTAGAATGCACCATGAAGAACGAACTCGTCCTACTCGGACTTAACGCCGTCGCCATCAAACGGCAACCCAACATACGACTAACGCAGGAACAACCAACTTCTCCACCAAGTAAACACACGGTAGAAGAGCAGGCATTTGGAGGACAGAGGGCAACATGCCGGTCTGTTTTCACCGTGGACGCCATGGATACGCTGTGCGCCACTGAAGAGAAATAAGACGAGTATTGGATGATTATTACCCTGCAAGATGTTCTGCTCACTCCAGACAACTGCAGACGATTATAGTCGACTTGTGCAGAATAGCTTATCGCATCCCGTAGTCATTTTCCGACCGCCGTACAGAGGCACCAACTGCTCACCTACCTGCCAGATTCAGGAAAGCTAAACGAATCGATTACCAATGCTGGTGAGGCCGCCACGGATGAAAAACTTTCTTGAACGACAGTTGCCAATGTGCCAGGAAATATCATCGATGTCATCGTCGACGGACAACGTCTAGGTCCTAGTCGACTCAGGGGCTTATTTTTCTGTAATGTCGAATGCTTATATTCGCCAGCAGAAGAAGACGATGTTCCGTGATGTGAAAGCAATTGTGCTCAAGGTCGCAAACTGGAAATATGTCCAGCCTTTTGAAACGTACTGCAAGAATAACTATCAATGACAGAACAAAGCCCTACGAATTTGTCGTTTCAACAGAATGTAGTCAAGATGTTTTTCTTGGATGGACCCCTTTGCAGTCATCACAATCAATCATAGACTGTGGAAAATCAGAGTTTCAGATCGACGAAGCTATTCCAACAAGCACACATAACAAAGATTGCTCAGGGCGGTTGTTTGATGTTGAAAACGTTGTTATCCCGCCATCATCAACGAGACATGGTAAATGGCGAAGCATTTGTCGATTGCAAAGAGCTACTTCTGCTCACAACAGAAATGTACATCTCAGCAGTTGGTGAAGGAGAGCATTGGATCATTAATTATCAAGAGCAGCCACAACTCATCCCTAAGGTTATGTGCGTAGCGAGAGCCGAACAAGTTTGTGAAGGACAGCTTAGTGTTATCGACAAAGAATCGTGTTCTGCTACCACATCAGACGACGCGGGGCGAAAATTACTGTCGAAACGTCAATAGTATCTGACCATATCGACGGACAAAGTCGGCGAGTGATAGCCATTCTGCTTCACTTTTCGGGTGCTTTAAAGTCCGGAGTGGAGAAAAGACAGACAAGTGGCCCTTGGTAAAGCACTGTATCAATGCTGGGGTCATCCTTCAGTTAACCACCGCTCGCATAGTGTGTCGGCTGAACGACGGATAAAGCTGCAAGATGACAGTATTGAACCTTCGGAGAGTCCTTTTCGCCCTTCTATGGCATCTGGCGTTTCTGCATTGATTATAGACGACTGAATAAAATCATGGAGAAAGATGTCTGTTCATTACCGCACATTGATGGCATTCTAGACTGTTTGAAAGGGGCAAAGTATTTCTCAACTGTGGACATGCAACCAGGCCGATTGAGAAAAAGACTGCCGTCATAACTTCTAATGGCCTCTATGAGTCAGAGTTATGCCGTTTGTATTATACAATACTCCAACCACCTTAGAACGTATGATGGACACCTTCAGCACTTGCTTTGACACCTTAAAATACAGTGTCGTTTTTTTCTGGTGATATTTGAAGTCAACTGACAACCGCATTGGAGTGTCTTCAGGTTTCAGATATCCATGTGAATCCAGAAAGGGCTCTCCATCCCCCGAGAAATGAACATCTTGGGGCACTCAGTGAGTGGCGATGGAATCCTTCTTGATCTAGAGCAAGTAGAAGAGTCACAGATTTTCCGACTTTCCGGTACATTCGTGATGTGAGAAGTTTTCTCGGGAGGTGCTCGTGCTACCGGCAATTCCTAAAGGATTTCTGTACCAAGACACAACCCTTTCAAGAACTATCGTAGGGAGACGCAAGAAAGAACGAGGTGCAAGAAAGACCCTTTCTTGCCCTTAAGGAGGTGTTAACATCTTCTCCAGTTCTGGCATTGTATGACGAGAATGCCGAGACAGAATTTCACGTCTACGTTAGCGGTTAGAAAAAGAGTAGTTGTGATACAGATTCAAGAAGTTGCTGAAAAGGTGATAGCTTATGCTTCCAGAGCATCTAAAAGTCTGAATTAAACTGCTCTACAACCAAAAAAGAGTGCATTTCAGTTTTTTGAGACATCAACAACTTCTGGCCGTATTTACTGGGCAAACCATCCATCCTTGTGAAGAACCACCAGTCTCTATGCCGGATCGTTTCAATAGTACAGCACCTCATATATACAAAAACGGAAGAAAACACAAGGACAATGACTGTCTTTCAAGGAATCCTTTGGCAGAACGTAGAGAGTGGACGAAATCTCAGTCATCACTGCATTACATGACATTTCTGCTGAACAGAAGGTAGATCGTGCAGAGCTGAAAATCATAGATGAGGACCGATCGAAGGACGATACCAATTAATAAATGGAGCATTGTATAAGACGAACTATGATACGATGGACGCAATTGTTGCTTGTCATCCCAGCCCATCTGTAGCCAGCCAGCCTGAAGTATTTCGATGACGCTCCAACATCTTGTCACCTTTGATACCCGAAAGACTCTAGCCAGACTCAGATGCAGGTATCACTGGCCAGGTCTCTATGTGAGCGACTGTAGGCAATGCCAGAGATGGAAGTAGATACTATAATTACCTCCAATACATCTGGTACCAACACCGCCTAAAGCAGCACTATTCCACCGAAATATAATCGACCTATTGTGGAGGTTCTGAAAGTCGACAAATGGGATAGATTATATCACCCGTTATGCTGTCACCAAAGCTGTGTCAATAGCCGAAGCTCCATAAATCTCGAAATTCCTTGTAGAAGACATTTCTTTGTAGCACGGAGCACCTTGTGTAATAACCTCTGATCGTGGCAAAGTTTTCTAGTCCAGTCTGGTATCAGACATAATTTCACATTGTGTCAACACCCACAAGAGGACAGCTGCAGAACATCCACGAATGACCACACAGAACGCTTTAATAAGACGTCAGCTGTCGATCTAATTTGACGTCGAACAGAGAGACTGGAATACAATCCTGTCCAGCCGGCCGGTGTGGCCGAGTGGTTCTGGGCGCTTCAGTCTGGAACCGCGCGACCGCTACGGTCGCAGGTTCGAATTCTGCCTCGGGCGTGGATGTATGTGATGTCCTTAGGTTAGTTAGGTTTAAGTAGTTCTAAGTTCTAGGGGACTGCTGACCTCAGATGTTAAGTCCCATAGTGCTCAGAGCCATTTGAACCATTTTTGAACCAATTCTGTCCATCGTGACATTCGCATACAGCACAGCGAAGCGGTACACTACGTGCTTCACATGGTTCTTTCTGCTTCACCGTGGCGAGGCCGAAACGAGAATGTCTACGCTGTTGCTGTTTCAACTGAACGATCTCAGGATGTCCACACGAAACACCTCACCACGAGGGCTAAGGGAACAAGGAAGGTTGCACGCATACCGACTTCGGATGCTCGTGAGTAAGACCAATAGCTCTATAACATCTTGGTATGGATTATTATGCGTGTGTGGAAAGTGAGACTATGTGGGAAGTTACTGAAGCGCTGCTTTGGTCCGTATCATATCCTTCGTCGTTTGTCAGACATCACATATGAAGTTGAGGGTTATGACCCTTCATCAAGACGACAAAAGCTCAGAGACATTGTCCATATCCTCTGTTTGAAGTCCAGATTGATGATGGGCGGTTCAAGAAAACTGAAGACCAACTCGACGATACCATCACTTTGTTGGGAGTAGCTACTTTCGATGTAAAGGGGGTGTAAACAACACGACCAAAATGCGAGGATCCGCGAGCGCCGCCAAACAGAGGACCATTGACAAGATCTAGATTCAGGATCCAATGAGAGCTTTTGAATCAGTGGCTCGTTGTTTCTGTAGGAGGGGGAGAAATGCTGCGAGCTGTCGTGCATGCAGTGTAGTCGGGAAGAGACCATGCACATACTTGATCTGATCTCCACGTGCAGGGATGTTGCATGCAGAGCTTTGAGCATGGCCAGATCTATGGTGATGCAAATTGGCTGTGGACTCACAAGAGAAGAACTGGTGCCTCTACCTTGTTTTCAGAGCTTCCACTACCTTGTCATCATCGTTACGTCCAGCACCATGTGGAATATCCTAATGTCCAAGTAGTTTCCAAGCTGGTATACATAGCACATCGGTCCTTCCAATGTCGCCAGCGATTTGTCGTAGCCTACAGGACGCGTTGGGCTACTTCCTGATGGCTGGTAACGTTTTTAAGATCAAATACGACACACTCGCCCATCAAGGCCAGGGGGCTTGGACTCACCAATGTTCAGTGTCGTGCGGCGGCCTTATATCTGAACATGGTGGATAAACAGTGGCCAGGCACAAGGAACTCAATCACGTGACAACTCTTGGACATTTACATGGAGGCATCCACTTCACGGCCATTGTTGCTTGAACACATTACACCTATATTCACACATCTGTCTGTCTTCTTTGTCGACCTTAGCTATTTACATGCCAGCCTCCTATGCATGCTCTCCCCATGCCTACAAGATATCTACATTCAGTTACTGTATGGTGTACCTTGCAACAAAGATTGAGCTCAAGTATTCAAGTTAGACAGTACTCGCACTTTAATCTCTGCTGTAAACAGTGGCTGTAAACAGTGGCGGCTGTTGTGTAAGAGCACAAGACCCAAACCTTTTACATATTTCGAAGTTATTGGTTATTTTCTTTTGAAATCTATTAAACGTAATGAAAATGCTGTAATCTGAAATACACGGCCCTAAATTTAGCGCGAAGAACACTGCAGCAGACTTTTATCTCCGAACGCTTGGCATAAATCCCGCTAGAAGGTAACACACTCCTCAGATATGCTAATTCACTCACCACATAGCAAAATTAGATGGAATATCAGCATATGTTATACTGATAGAAAAACCTTTTTGTGGGATTCTGGATTAGGTATAGTATATTAATTTTGGATTTTATCATGCAGCAATCCATTTGAGACGCTGAGACCCATAAAGCACATCATCGTCGACTGTGAGACAGTAGCACTTATTCATACTTCTGACATCTGTTGATCTCATGGTCGATAAGGTTTATCTGTGTTGTAGGCCCATAGGCACGAAAAGCTCTCTTACTGGTTCGTCTGATATTGACTTGAATCTACGACTGTGTGCTTCTGGCCCTTTGCAGCGCCTCATTTGTATTCTGGTCGAACGACCATGTTGGAAGACAATAAAACTTGAATTCAATCATTTCCACAAACTGCAGTTTGCGTTTGTAGGTTGTTGTTTACTGTGCGAGAATGGGCTTTCGTGTGCAGTGTCAACATGAAATCTGTTGAATCTGTTTTAAGAGCTAACAGGAAAGAAAATTAGCTGTAAAAGTTAGCCGCAGAGGAAATAAGGTCTCCCAGATCCGATTCGTTGACTGAAAGAGTGACGAAATCAAACAACCGTGACTACAGGCGAACATATAACAAAGAAGTGTATAACAATCGTACGTTGTTGTGTGGCTGCTACGTAAAAATGTCTGGTTTTCAGTGCGGAAATCAGTTCGTTAACTAATACACGTATTAGGGATATAGTACGTTTGTACGAAAAAATTAAAAAGCTCGAAAGCTCACGTGTACAGACAGAAGCGAAAGCTTAAACGTTATTTCGTTACTGCCCTAAACTGTATGCACAAATCAACAAAATTTCACAAAACAATTATTTCTTTTTTCAGACAAGTTATGCAAATTCTTATTATTATTGGCAATGGCTGTAGTTGTATAAATATGTTGATAAGCATACCTGTCATAAAGCAGATGCTATTAATTTGACACTCTCATATTTATCTGAATCTAAAAATTTGTGAGGGCTCGTAATGTATACTCACGTGCCGCCACTGGTTGTAGATATTATTTCGTTATGACGCCTTCCAGACTTGCTAAACAATTTTATATACTGTCTTAATGCAATGTCTCCCCTTTGTTGTGAACAAGGTATCGGTGGTAGGCTTATCCATTACGCTGAAAGGATTCGTCGTTGAGCGCTGCTCCAGCCAGATCAGACACGCAAGGCAGGAAATGATTTCCAGGAAACCGGCAGCGGCTGCTTGCCATACAGCGCACGCCGCAGAAAACACGACGCCTGCCCACAGCAGCCGATCTGCTGTCCATCTGAGACGCGACAGCAATGCAGAAGAGGGGCCCTCGGCTGCGGATACCGTAAACCGATAAATCGCGCGGATATTAAGCTATCGCTACTGCCAGAACGATTTTGTGGGATAATCTTTGAATCCGCTTGTTGTTGATTCACGTAGTTGAGTAATTGTTTCGGGTAGTAAAAAACATGAAGATTGGAAAGCATAGTGTAGTCACACTCACCAAACAAAATATAGTTATTATCTTAAAAGAGCACACTGGTTGCACAATATGTACAACTGGCAGCGGAAGGTCATGTGAGCCTGCACTGCTGACATAAATCATGCCAGACAAGTGATACGTTTGTGTCAGTCGGTTGTACGAAGCCAGTGACTGATGATGTTGATGTGAAAACGCGACGAATGACAGAAACGAGCTATCGTGTTGGAGCGTGCATATGACTACTCTGTGAATGAAGTTGCCAAATTTATGCGTGTAGCAAAACAGAATTTCCAACACGTCTACAAGGGCTGGAGTAGCTCTCGCACCCATGAAAAACGGAGTAAGAACGGTCGTTGTAGAATGATCCTCACTGGCTGGGACCACAGACTAGTATCGCGCCTTGTCAATGAAAAATGGTTCTCAAACCGAAAGGAATAGCTGCTATCAGCGAATGCACGTCCACCTCAATCAGTCTCCGGGTGAGTATTATGAAGGGAAATGCGTGCATTAGACATTTCGGGTCAGGTAGGCCTACGCAACGAAAGGCCACTGCTCACAGTGGCATATAAAACTGCACGCTTCAGTTTTCCCAACAACGGAAAAATTGAATACCTGCTGACTGGAATCGTGTCGCGTAGTCCGACTGGTTGTAATGTAAGGCGTCGAGTGCACAGACGATCCAACGAGGCACTAAGACCGCAGTTTGTGTCGGGTGTAGTTCAGGCTGGAGGTCCTTCTCTGCTTATTTGGGAGTGTTTTGCATATTTTGCCCCACTCATTCCAGTTGCCGTTAACACGAATGAGGATATTTATTTCAGCATCCTCGACATGATGTGGATATTCCCGTCTTTCGGCGCAACAGGACTACTTGCAGTGCATGGCTGGGCTGCGTTGACCAACTCTCAGACGCCTTGTCACACTTCGACTGGCCAGCGAAGTCACTCGATCTTAATCTCATAGAAAATGTGTACATGTAGACTGAAGAGACAAATAAAAATTTGTACCAAGTCCTTGCACAACTGGAAGGCCTACCCTAGCACGCCTCCCTTGACAGTCTAAATTCTCATTTAGGCCTCAACCCTCAACAGTATTGGAATAGCACTTGAGTAACGCACGAAACGAGGGCTCCTGCCTGAATCTCAGGCACAGGTGTCTTAATCAAATGAAATTATATGCTTCCAGAGACCTTTTCAGGTCTCAAACGTCTATGATGTATGTATGCAGACTGATGCTACGAATACTGTTCGAGTTGAATTTGGATTGAAGAGGGAGGCGTGCTAAAGTAACCACGCAGTTGTGAAAACCACTGTGCCAGTGTGTCGTAGGAGTTAGTGCATCTCCCTAGTGAGTAGGACACTAGTGTTTGAATCCCGGCCTTTATACAAATTTTCAATCCTCTCTTCAGTCTGCATACATGTCTTGTAGATGTTTGACACTTGAAAAGGTTTCTACACTGATGCTCATAAATTAAGGATAACTGCAGAACTAGGTGCCACACAACGTGGCACTACACAAAACTGGGGCTAATAGCATAGGCACACAGGGAACACACACGACACAGAACTATAAGTCCACGGTATTGGTGATAAGTTGAGAAAACCGCCCCGAAACATATGTGCTACAAAACGCCACTGTTTCCTGCGCCTGTACCCCTATATCAATATGAGATATGATCACCATGCACACGTACAGAGGCCACACAACGGGTTGGCATACTCTGTATCAGGTTGCCGAGCAGCTGCTGGGGTATAGCATCCCATTCTTGCACCAGTGCCTGTCGGAGCTCCTAAGTGTCGTTGGGGTTTGAAGACGTGCAGCGATACGTCGATCGGGAGCATCTCAGACGTACTCGATGGGGTTTAGGTCTGGAGAACAGGCAGGCCACTCCATTCGCCTGATATCTTGTGTTTCAAGGTACTCCTCCACGATGGCAGCTCGGTGGGGCCCTGCGTTATCATCCATCAGGAGGAAGGTGGGACCCACTGCACCCCTGAAAAGGCGGACATACTGGTGCAAAATGACGACCCGATACACCTGACCTGTTACAGTTCCTCTGTCAAAGACATGCAGGGGTGTACGTGCACCAATCATTATCCCACCCCACATCATCAAACCAGGAACTACATACAGGTCCCTTTCAAGGACACTAAGGGGTTGATATCTGGCTCCTGGTTCACGCCAGATGAAAACCAGGCGAGAATCACTGTTCAGACTACACCTGGACTCGTCCGTGAACATAACCTGGGACCACTGTTCCAATGACCTTGTACTGTATTCTACACCAGGCTTTACGGGCTCTGCTGTGACCAGGGTCAGTGGAATGCACCTTGTAGGTCTCCGGGCGAATAAACCACGTGTGTTCAGTCGTCTGTAGACCGTGTGTCTGGAGACAACTGTTCCAGTGACTGCGGTAATGTGCCGAGCAAGGCTACCTGCAGTACTCCGTGGCCGTCTGGTTTAAATGGTTCAAATGGCTCTGAGCACTATGGGACTTAACATCTATGGTCATCAGTCCCCTAGAACTTAGAACTACTTAAACCTAACTAACCTAAGGACTTCACATAACACCCAGTCATCACGAGGCAGAGAAAATCCCTGACCCTGCCGGGAATCGAACCCGGGAACCCGGGCGCAGGGAGCGAGAACGCTACCGCACGACCACGAGCTGCGTACCGCGGCCGTCTGCGGGCACTGATGGTGAGATATCGATATTCTTGTGGTGTTGTACACAGTGGGCATCCCGTACTGTAGCGCCTGGACACGTTTCCTGTCTGCTGGAATCGTTGCCATAATCTTGAGATCACACTTTGTGGCACACGGAGGGCCCGTGCTACGACCTGTTGTGTTTGACCAGCCTCCAATCGTTCTAGTATTCCACCCTTCATAACGTCATCAATATGTGTTCTTTGAGCCATTTTCAACAGTCACCATTAGCACGTCTGAAAACGTCTGCACACTTACTCGCTGCACCGTACTCTGACATGCACCAACACTCCTTTGCGTATCTGGACTGCTGCCAGCGCCACCGTGCGACGACCGCAGGTCAAATGCACCGCATGGTCATACCCCGAGGTGATTTAAACCTGCAAACCGCCCACCAGAGGGTTTTTTCACCATGTATCAGCATTATCCTTAATTTATGAGCATGAGCGTAGAACCATAAAGTTATATTTGATTGAGGCACCTATGCCTGCGTTTCCGGCAGGATCCTCCACTCTATTCGATGCTGCGGTGCTATTCCAGTACAGATAGCATCTGCAATGATTTTCAAGTTTAGAGGGAATACCAAGTGGTATGAGGTTTGAATGGCAGTTTGTATTGAGAAGGGGGTCGTGCTAGAGTAGTCCGTGAAGTTGTGCAAAGCCACTGTGCCAGGGTTCCGTGCTGAGAATGAAGCCCGTGTTGGAATCCTGGCTCAAATTTTCAGTTGTCGGTTCAGTCTGCATATATACATCATAAATGATTGAGACTTGAAAATGTTTCTAGAACCATGCAGTTTCACTTGCTCATAGAAAATGCCTGAGACAATTTGGAACAGCGCATGAACAGTAGCAATCAACATCACTGCAAAGAGCGGCTGCTGCTGGATACGCCGTGCCAGGAGGAACTGAACTGCGGCCATTATAAAGGCTAGAGAGGGTGTTAACGCGGAATCACGGTGATGTTTCCTGGGGGTGAATGTATTTGTCCGGTGTGCTTCATTATGGTGTTAGCACTCATAACTGTTTGTTGGAGGAACTGATCAGAACTTGGTCAACAGTTAATATTCCTATGGTCGCTTAAAGGCTGAGGCATAGTACATATTCGACGATCTAGATCAATATCCGTATGCCACAAGTCACATTCCAGTGACTGTCCTATTGATAGAGACCAAAAAAATTTCGCGAGATATACGTAGCATGAAGTAAGAAGTTGTGTGCTCTTCTTCGAACATATGCTGCGGGAATTTTAATTGTAGGGTACACTCTCTTGTAGCTAACACTCCCGAGCTCACTAAAGAAACACCACTCTTCTTTGGCTCTTCTCTGTCTCCTCAACCGATGGTACCTGCAGAGGGTCCCAAACTGCAAAAAGTACTGAAGAATTTAAACAATGTCGATATAATGATCGGATATCGCGCGGTATCAAACTGGTTGAGAATGGAAGACCTGACTGGATTGAACAAATCACTGGAGTACCAATTTATAACAAGCGCCGACTGTAACTCTGGCGGGTGCAGACCTGGTAACAGTGGAAGGGTCTCCGTGTATATAACATATTGCTTGATATACAGGAGCAGCTGAAAAGAGCTACGCCAAACCTAATTCGCGACGTGCTTCAGTTTCCGATCAGACGTGGCCCTTATCCCACGCCCTATACCGCGTGACACTAAGCAACGACTCAGACTGCACGTGCGGAGCAATTGGAACCCTGAAACACACCGTCCTAACTGTAAGCTATTCAGTAAACAAGAGCAAACAGGACAACACAGAAACACATTAAGACAGGACACCGTATCCAATATTCCGCGTAACGAAAACACATCGATGGCGCTTAACATTTTAACCGACACTATCTCTTCACCACTACACACTAAGTAGCTAAATATATGACCACGCCACAAACTACAAAATATGCAGCACTAGCACTAATTCCAGTGTCTGAGCGGTTCTAGGCGCTTCAGTCCGGAACCGCGCTGCTGCTACGGTCGCAGGTTCGAATCCCGCCTCGGATATGGATGTGTGTGATGTCTTTAGGCTAGTTAGGTTTAAGTAGTTTCAAGTTCTAGGGGACTGATGACCTCAGATGTTAACTCCCATAGTGCTTAGAGCCATTTGAACCACAAATTTCACAGGGTAGACAAACAATGAAGAAAGACGAATGCACAATAGTCAATAAGCGGGTGAAACTTAATCCATCTAATAATAGCCTTACACAAGCAAATAGATGTAAAAAGTAGATTTAAATAGCAGTCGGTGATTGCACTGCAAGGTTTCATTTTAAACAAGTTCTAAGATATAGAAAATGGAAATGAAGTCCCATACTTCTTGACAGAGCGTAGGGGAACGATGCGGGAGACCCGCACCGCTACACTAAGCTAGGTCCTAATGGAGGTGGTTTGCCGTTGCTTTCCTCCGACATTAATGGGGCTGAATGATGATGATGAAAACGACACAACAACATCCAGGCATCCCGGGGAAGGTGAAAAGCCCTGACCCCGCCGGGAATTGAACCCGGGACCCCGTGCTCGTTAAGCGATAACGCTACAGCAAGACAACGAAGCGTCTCGAAGATACAGAGATTTACGACAATTACAATAGCATACACATTTAAAACACACACACACCACACGTAAGATAATCAAAAGAAGCAACATTTAATCTTGGGATTATAATACCTGAAGTGTCAAAGGCGTCCGGACGTCAATGGCTCGATGACTTTCACATCCGGACTCCTAGGCTGGTAGGACAAACCTCTCCTCTCTATCCTGTCATGTTTTATTTTCTCTTTAGAATACATTACAAAAAATGGTTCAAATGGCTCTGACCACTATGGGACTTAACATCTATGGTCATCAGTCCCCTAGAACTTAGAACTACTTAAACCTAACTAACCTAATGACAGCACACAACACCCAGCCATCACGAGGCAGAGAAAATCCCTGACCCCGCCGGGAATCGAACCCGGGAACCCGGGCGTGGGAAGCGAGAACGCTACCGCACGACCACGAGATGCGGGCAATACATTACAGTTCTCTCTTTCACATTTATGTACATTTCATGTTTAACTCGTACAAAAGCTGCGTTACAAAAACAAAGAGAAAAATAAGAGGAAAAAATAGAGAAAATAAGGGTCCGGCTCATCGTGGCAGGTGCGGGCAATGGTGCGTATTGTGGCTTGGCATTTGGTTAGCCCTTCGGTAATCTCCGTCCACCCTACCAGACGCAACGTCTGAGTGACCCCAACTGACGGCAAGAAGATATCAGACAACCAGAAGAGAGGGGCGGCGGGATTGGAAACAGACCTCAGGAATCAGGCGAACGAAATTCTTGTGAACTGCTCCTTTCGTCAGTAAATTACACTACTCTGTGATTCATCCAGTGAACCTGAGATTGGAATTAGCGTTTGCTGCAACTAGTTTTGTGTGGTTTTTCCGCTTTAAGTCACATCGTATGATCACTCTTAAAAATTTACGATTATCTCTGTTTGTAGTAATTTTTTCTCGGTAGTATAATCGAACAGTTATTTGTCTTTCAGCCTATTTATACACAATCCGTTCCAGCTACTGCAATCGTCTCGATTTCGAGGCCATAGAATGCTTATTACTTACCGACGGTGGCCACATACATGGAGTTCCCTAGTGCCATTCAACGTTTTCATTTTCAGAGTACTGAAGGAGGATCTGTTTTAAATGTTAAAAACCATTCAACAGTTGTTGAATAGTTTTTGGCAAACTTTTTATAATGTGCTGATTTTTATCCACTTGACATCTTGTGCTTGAGGTTCAGCGTAAAATGAACACATTACACAATAAAATATTTTTAAAATCTGGAAATAACAGCTAAGTCTGTTGAAACAGGTTGTCTTAAATAAAGAAATAGTTTATGCGATCTTGGCTGTTGAATGACTCCCTGATTCAGTTGCCGGGACTTATCTCAGAGTTTTCTGTGATGGAATGTTGAGAATAATGCACTGCAAGTAAAAAAAATTAACAAATATTATATAAAGACTTTTCGTCATTATTGGGGATGCAGTTTAACCTCAGATGAAGCAACACAGAGAATCTGCACCTCTGGATAAAAACAGCGACATTAAAAAGGTAAGTGTGTTCATGGGACTTGCGTATTTTGGAATCTACAAATGCATCACCATGCAGCAAGACAGTTTATTTGTCATTAATTATAATTATGTAGATACTGACATACAAAGTAAAAGTATCCTCTAACAGAACGGAATTCATCTGCAGATCCAAGTCGCAGAGGTTTCTATTAACGTTGATACCAAGTGGGGCTTTAACATGGTTCCACCAGGGCAATGCACATCAGAAGATGCTCGCATCTAGTTGGCCAAACTAGTAATTAATCAAATATTACGAGACTTTTGGCGGTTCATTTGCACATTAACGTATTTGACTTACAATATCTGCTCGTTCAGACATGCATCCGGATTTCATCCTCATCGCGAGTGGTCGCCTTAACCATTCAACTATCTGTGCACACTGCCTCGACAGATCTAAACCACCATATGCCAGCCACATCGTCTACAACCCATAACGCTAGCTCATTGCGCAGTCCCCGCGGCAGGGAGCTGAGACTACAATGAAACAAGATCAACGTTAATATTAGAGCCGGATTATATGAAACATAAAAAGTTCAAAATGTGTATGCAAACATTCACGAAATTACTTAAAATTTGCGTAAGAAGTGTCGAAACATGCAAGATCAAATAATAAGAAAGCTAGTAGTTATTTCTTGCGACATATCTGAATGTTGGACCTGTGCATATTGATTGCGAAGAAGAGCACCGGGCACGCGAAAAATCGGGACATTTGCAATGCTGAACTTATGATCTGCATGCTTTGTCGTAGAGGTTAGGCAGACTCCTTTTTGGGATCAGTTTAAAAAAAATCTTTGCTATTGTTGTAGCTAAAGCGCAGTGCTATGCGAGTTAGTCGCAGCAAAAAAATCGATATGTACATGTCCAACTTCGAGATATATCACACGCAGAGGTGCAGGCACAAGAACTCAGTAATATTTTGCAGTGAACACATAGTGCGTCGTGGGGCGATCACTCTGTTGTAGAAATAATTCAAACGCCAAAATCGCTGCTCGACTAGCGAGCAGCGGCCATGTAACAAATAATTTTATCTTGTGACTTCGGTTGTACATATCTTATGGAAAAGAATGACCAGGAGAGCAGTTGTTTCTTAATTATTGCGACAATGATTTTATATCAGCTGGTCTGCCTCATGTATGGTTACATCCAAATGGTTTATAAATGTTAATCTACATTCAGATCCGTTGATGGCACATTTAGTGGGTTGAAACCGGTTATCCAGTATTAAACAGTATTTAAACGATCTTGGCTTTTAAATTATTTTTACAACTCAGTAATATTTTATTTCAAAAACAACATACAATTAGGAATTTTTTGAACAACATTAACGTTTACTTAATATTATCGTACTAAAGTATAGTTTACAAATTATTTTACATTTCGCTACTATTGTAAACATAAACGATCAGGTACTGTTCCAAATCTTCGGTACAGTAAGCATGTTTCTCCGAACTTACAAGATATTTTCATAAGCAGAAACGGACAGTTCTGCATTAACACAGGTAACAGCAATATCTGAATTTCGGTACTAGGTTGGCATTTATTGTTTCTGGAAAAAGTTCACCCATCCCATTAATAAAATTTTCAGTTCTGGACAAGGGTTCAAAGCCTAGGTTATTGTTAAATGTTTCCAAACTTTTCTTTAAGTTTCCTTGGGAATATGCCCGACAATGAGAAGTTCACTAGACTAATTTTATTCACTAACTGAATAGATTAATTCAGCACCAAACCTTCAGTGTCAAGCTTTTTAATACTCTCAGGTATATGGAAAAACTCACAGCAATGTTTTTTTTTTATATACTGGAATCATTAAATACTTCCTTGCACTGGCAGACTGCCAATGCCTCTACACTATCGAAGTCGTTTACTGCGCCTCTGATGGCCTCGAAATGTTCATTGTAAAACCACACAGCTTCGACCCACGTACCTCAACGAGTTACCACTGGTTCGGGAGGTAAAGGCACACTTGGTAGTCTTTCTTTGTAGATCTTGATGCGAGCATCTTCCTTAAGAAACAATTTCTTTGTGGATCAGATCAGTTTATTTACATTCCCCACGACGATCGTACTTCTTGGTTCAAAAATGGTTCAAATGGCTCTGAGCACTATGGGACTTAACATCTGAGGTCATCAGTCCCCTAGAACTTAGAACTACTTAAACCTATCGAACCTAAGGACATCCCGACGTGATAGTAAAGTGGAAAGTTGAAGGGACATGTACAGCACAAAAGCGTAAGACCGACCTTGCCTGTTGACTGACAGAGACCGCCGACAGTTGAAGAGGGTCGTAATGTGTAATAGGCAGACGTCTATCCAGACCATCACGCAGGAATTCCAAACTGCATCAAGATCCACTGCAAGTACTTTGACAGTTAGGTGGGAGGTGAGAAAACTTGAATTTCGTAGTCGAGCGGCTGCTCATAAGCCACACATCATGCCGTAAATGCCAAACGACGCCTCGCTTGGTGTAAGGAGCATAAACATTGGATGATTGAACAGTGGGAAAACATTGTGTGGTGTGACGAATCACGGTACACAATGTGGCAGGGTGTGTCTATGGCGAATACCCGGTGAACGTCATCTGCCAACGTGTGTAGTGCCAACAGTAAAATTCGGAGACGGTAGTGTATGGTGTGGTCGTGTTTTTCATGGAGCACTCCTTGTTCTTTTGCGTGACGCTATCACAGCACAGACGTACATAGATGTTTTAAGCACTTTTTTGCTTCCCACTGTTTAAAAGCAATTCGAGGATGGCGACTGCATCTTTCAACAAGATCGAGCACCTGTCATAAAGCATGGCCTGTGACGGAGTTGTTACACGACAACAACATTCCCGTAATTGACAGGCCTGCTCAGAGTCCTGGCCTGAATCCTATAGAACATCTTTGGAATGTTTTGGAACGCCGACTTCGTGCCAGGCGTCACCGACCGACATCGATACCTCTCCTCAGTGATGCATTTCGTGAAGAATGGGCTGCCATTCCCCAAGAAACCGGCGAGAGTGGATCAAGACTAAGGGTGGGTCAACACCATATTGAATTCCAGCATTACCGATGGAGGGTGCCACGAACTTGTAAGTCATTGTCAGCCAGGTGTCCGGATACTTTAGATCACATAGTTACTGGCAGAGAGACTGGGATACGAGTGATAAGGCCCGTAGGCTCCATGACTTTTTCCAAAACATCAGGGAGAGACTAAAAATGAAATACGTAGATCCGAGTCGAGGAATGACACACTTTTTGACCGGTCATGGGTCTTACCCAGCACACCTTCACCGTATGAATCTCAGGGAAAGTGATATATGCATATGTGGGGACATTGGGACCCCAGAACACACGATTATTTCTTGTGTGTTACATTAACAAATACGACAATCAGATTTGAGACAGTTTCATATCTACAACTCCATTAGGGACCCAGATAAATGGACAGAATTAAATAACACAGCAGACACAATCTCTAGACAATTACAAGTAGAGTTCAATAGAGGGAGATCATGGAGACACAGACAAAGAGGACGGAGATCTTCAACTAATGATAGCAGTACTGAGGTACTCGATGATCATATTACTGATAATGATACACACACAGATCTGGATAATTTAACTGATTCACACTTGTAACATTTTGTTGTAGAACTTTGTATAAAGTTACGTAACAAACTGTAATCAAATGTGGCAATGTGTAGTAGTATTATATGCTAAATACGAATTACAATAGAGTGGGTTTAGGTATAGACTAGGGTAGAAAATTGTTGGTGAGAGGGCCATTGCTCGATGATATCATTCAAAGCCCTGTCCCTCACACCAGCATCACAACACACACACAGAAAAAAGATGTATTATTGTAACAAGATCTCATTAATCACTAGATGTTGGATATGGACCTACAATATGAGAACTAGTATTTAGTATGAGGCCAAGAGTGGTAAGACTCGAGGAATGTTACGAGGTTTTCTTCTCATGGTCTTGTTGGTGTAGGGATACTTAGTAAATATCACTTTTTTTGTATTTTTGAGTTGGTATACTTCAAATTATGATAATCAAAGATTATTTTGTATTATTAAAATTTAAAATTATTAGTATGTTTGTTTGTATTTGCTTTTTTTGCTAATTATTAAATGCTGCTCAGTTGTTGACTAAAACTGCTGGACACTGTACTTGGTCCGCCTCCACGGGGCGGGACACGGGCAAACTAAATGCAAAAGAGCAAACTAAATGCAATTTCAGTTGTATATACACTATGTGATTTTTTTTTTTCACTTGCTGCTTGCCAAATAGGCCCGCTGCCTGTATAAAACACCGGGCTGTATTACTGCAGTTGGTCTCTTAGCCGTCACATCAGTAACTCAAGTTCGTATATGTATTAGATCAGAATGTGGAGCTTTGATGGGTCTATGTTCATTACTATGTGGATTTTCCCTTGTTCTTGATCTTGAGTTACTGATGTGACGGCTAAGAGACCAACTGCAGTAATACAGCCCGGTTTTTTATACAGGCAGCGGGCCTATTTGGCAAGCAGCAAGTGAAAAAAAAAATCACATAGTGTATATACAACTGAAATTTCATTTAGTTTGTTCTGTCTCTCCTGGGTGCTTTAATTTATTTCGCAGGCAGTGGAGTCCCAGTCTTTTGGTCAATGTTATGGAAATTAAATCTAATACTAAGAAACAAACAGCGAATGTGAAGATAATTGATTTACGTACCTCGTATTTGCATCAGTGCAGGAAGTAACTATTTGTTTTGTCAAACTTCACCGGCCCTCAGCTATAGTTAACATGGGCGTCAGAGAATTTACTGCACTTGGGCGGCTAACAACACAGGACCGACCCCGACTTCGTGGCTTGGGAAATAAGACGGGTTTGCCGACGTATAGCGAACACATATCGCATCGGAGGCCAGACCCTCATGCCGCTAATTGAAATTCCTGGTCAGCAGGAGCGCGCGAGTGATCCACAAACATTCCTCCAGTTTTCCAGCCGTTGCTCGTTGCTTCGCCCCGCATTCCTGCGCCGTGGCAGCGGACACGCAGACACGCGGCGCAGGCCAGGCCTCCAGGGCGCTGAATACGAAAGCAGCCGCGGGCGAGTCCTGCCCTGCCCGCGCCCGTCTTGGAAGGCCTCTGCCAGCGGACACGGTTGCGTGTACGCAGGCACGCAGCCTATGTGCGTGCCGAATGCTTGCAACTATTTGCGTAAGACGTACGGGCTGCAGGTGACAATCGGCAGTCGCCAAAGTGGAGGACTCTGTCACCAGAATGTTATCCTTCGACACATGATAGGGCCTGTTGACAACTAGTCACCTTCCCATAACAGGGCATTGGCTATTCCGTTCATTTCTGCTGTAAGCCCTACATAATATGACACGAAACTTTAAAAATAATTGTCAGTATGATATAATTACTGTATTTTAATTGTGAATTCATTCTAGTATATAAAAGGTCGAGATTCCTATACTTGAACAAAGTATTAAACAAACATTTAAAGAAGCCAGAAATCACAGTATATAAAAATGGTGGGGCTACTCCACCCACCTGAAAGACTATTTTACCTTCTGTTTTTCGGTGTCAAAATTACCAGCATCTAGCACAAGTAAACATTTTTCCTCCTTTTGCAACCACACACATTTCGTAAGATCACGTAGCACATTACTGGCACTTCATCCGCATCAGCTTCCAATAAAACTTGTTACTAACAAGTGAACCTCCCCATCGCACCCCTCTCAGATTTAGTTATAGGTTGGCACAGTGGATAGGCCTTGAAAAACTGAACACACATCAATCGAGAAAACAGGAAGAAGTTGTGTGGAACCACGAAAAAAATAAACAAAATGTACAAACTGAGTAGTCCATGTGTAAGATTGGCAACATCAAGTAAATTATGCGTTGAGGAGTGCCGTGGTTATGTGGTTAGCGTGAGCAGCTGTGGAACGAGAGGTTCTTGGTTCAAGACTTCCCTCGAGTGTAAAATTTACTTATTTTATTTTTGCAAAGTTATGATCTGTCGTTCGTTCATTGACGTTTCTGTTCACTGTAATAAGTTTAGTGTCTGTGTTTTGCGACCACACCGCAAAACCGTGCGATTAGTAGACGAAAGTACGTGCCTCTCCAACGGGAACCGAAAACATTTGATGGCAAGGTCATAGGTCAACCGATTCCTCCACAGGAAAACACGTCTGATATATTATATACGACACTACACCTACTACGGTGTCGTAGCAGGCGGAGAGGTGATACTCCGTGGCGCGTCCCAGGTGGCGGATAGGGGGGTCCTCACCGGCTTGCCGGCGGACTTGAGCGAAATAAAATAGCTCTCGCGGACCAAACACACAACATCAAGAAATCCATTAGTGTCTGTTCTGGTATCCAGCGACTAGTGGTCTGCGTCTGTTTACCTAGTTGGTGCGGCAGTGAAATATGGCTTGATCTCAACAATCAAGTCTGCAATTACAGAGATCTTGTTGAAGGTCACCACAACCAACTTCAACTTGAAGTAATCATGATGGAACAAATGGAAAGAAATCCGCTACCCCAGGCCCCAGTCAACGGACTGGACTTTCCTGGTCATCGGATTCTGGGGGACCAGGAACATCATGAGGAGAAGAGTCGGAGCTTCTCAAAACCTCTTCGCAAGCACTACCTTGGCACTCTCAATGCAAACACTCTGTTCAAACTTGGAAAACTAAAACAACTGACAGACATGCTAGATAAATTTCACATCAAAATTCTTGCCATCCAAGAGACGCGCTTCGTAGATGAAAACCATTTCGACACAGAACATTACGGGATTTACAAAGGTAAACCTGCTGTCAGAAGAGGAACACCATTATTGTTTGGTACAGGGTTTGCAGTACACAAATCAGTCATGGATAACATCATAGACTTCAATTCAATATCAGAACGTATCTCGACACTGTCCTTCAAATCAGGTAATAAAGCATACACAATTATCAACGCACATGCACCTACAAATGACCATAACAGAAAGAAGCCACAAGAAATTGAAGACTTCTGGGAAGACATGGAGGAAGTAACTAACAACGTACCAGAAAGACATGTGAAAATTGTAATGGGTGATTTCAATGCGCAGCTTGGTAAGGAGAGAAAATTCAGAGAAATAACAGGCCCATACTCAGCACATATTCGTACGAACAGAAATGGGGAACACCTCATAAAATATTGTCAAAACTTTAACCTCAAAATCATGTCAACACAATTTCAAAAACCAAGACGAAAACTTACAACATGGAAAGCACCCAACACAGTGTGGGGAGAATTTCAGATTGATCATGTGGCCATATCCAAGAAAAACTCGCGGGAAATTCTAAATGTCAGAACACGTAAAGGAGTCTTCGAGTCTGATCATTATTTGCTACAAGTTAAGATTAGGCCAATCCCAAGACTGAAACAGACAGCGCAAAACAAAATAGTCAAACCTGATCCGGAATACTTGAAGATAAACAGGGATAAAATCGTTGATGAAATTAATAGGCACTCAATAGACACATGGACAGATCTGGCGAAGGCAGTTCAGAAGACTATGTGCTGGGGACAACCACCTAGAAAACGCAAACATAGGTGGTGGAACGCAAAGTGTGATGAAGCCATTGAGAGAAGAAAGCAAGCATGGGACAAGTTCAGTAGCTACAGAAATTCAGAAACATGGAAAGAATTTCACGAAGTTCAGAAACTAGCATCGAAGAAAATCAGAAGGGAAAAACGAGCATATGACAATAACAGACTAAAAGAAATTGAGGAAGATTTCAAAAGAAATAACACAAGAAATTTTTACAGAACTTTCAAAGAAAATATTAAGGGCTATCAACCCCCTAGCCTCTGCTTCCGAAGAACAGATGGATCCCTGGAAACAAACACAAAAGAAAACTGTAAAATTCTCAAACATTACTTTGATAAACTTCTTAATTGCAAAAAACCTACAGGAAAATTAACATTCCAAAAGACCACATCTAATGCCGATTCTGATCCACCCACAATAGAAGAGATAGAGGAAATCATAAAACAAATGAAAAATAACAGAGCTGCCGGAGAAGATGGTATTATCGCCGAGATCTGGAAACTCCAAGATGAAAACATCACCAAAAAAATCCATAAGATTATCTCCGAAATTTGGATCACAGAGAAAGTGCCAGAGGAATGGAAATGTGCATTGATCCATCCGTTACATAAAAAGGGTGATAAGTCAGATCCAAACAATTACAGAGGCATTTCGCTAGTACCAGTTACATACAAAATTTTCTCTAAGGTGCTATTAAACAGACTAGAACCACAAGCAGATCTGCAAATTGGGGAATACCAGGCAGGCTTCAGAAAAGGGAGATCATGCATCGAACAGATCTGGAACTTGAGAACACTTTTGAAAGTCAGACAGGCAAGAGACACTGTAGTTATCTTTGTGGACTTTAAAAAAGCATATGATTCCATAGACAGACAGACACTCTTTGACGTACTGGAAGAATATGGTATCGACAGAAAAACCAGGGCACTTATACAACAGACGCTTACAGACACTACCTCCAAGATTAAGTTCATGGGAGAAATTTCGGAACCCTTCCACATACACACAGGTGTCCGACAAGGAGAAGGGCTCTCACCAATCCTGTTCAACATGGTGTTAGACAAAATTATCAAGCAGTGGGAGGAACAAGTTAAAGGAATACAGCTGGGAAGAACACGTGAAACCAAAACAATCATAAAATGTCTGGCATTTGCAGATGATATAGCCATACTCAGCAATAATACACAGGAGGCAAAGGAAGCACTGGAATGCTTGCATGAAATAGCTGCCAAAACAGGTCTGCCGGTATCTTACGAGAAGACACAATATATGGAACGACAGACCAACAATGTACACACCATGCATACGGTATATGGATCCGTAGAAAGAGTCGAAAAATTTAAGTATTTAGGGGAGTGTATACAAATGGGAGGATCAAACAAGGCGGCTAACATGGAACGAACGAAGAAACTCCAGAAGGCATACAAACTCACATGGTCACATTATAATAAGAAAAGCATATCGAGGCAGGCCAAACTTAGGCACTACAAAACAGTTGTATTACCAGAAGCATTGTACGCGTCAGAAACAACCACAATTGGAGCATCAGGCATCATAGACACAGAAAAAATAGAACGCAAAATTCTCAGAAAAATATTTGGACCAATTCACAGAGATGGCATATGGATGAAGCGACCTACCAAAGAGCTGTACCAGCACACTGACAGACTAACAGACGCGATCAGAAAACGCAGATTAACTTTCTATGGGCACATACAGAGAATGGACAACAACCGACTTACAAAGAAAATTTTTGATGTAGTAAACAGCTCAAGCAAGAAAACAAATTGGTATCATGAAATAGACGAAGACTTAAGGCAGATAGGGATCAACAGGCAAATGATAGGAGACAGGAAATACTTCAGAAACAAAGTTAGGAGTGCAAAATTTATTGTAAAGGAGAGAAAGAAGAAAGGAACGTTATGGACAGAGCAAAGGAAACAGGAGCACAGCCAAAGGATGAAGAGATTTTGGGAAGAGAAGAGGAAGAAAGGAAAGAAGTGAAAATTGTGTCATCATGTGATTTTCGAGTTCAAACACTGTCCATAAGGGCAACAATGAAATGAATGAATGAATGAATATACGACATTGGTGACGGCATGTGCGTTACATGACAGGAATATGTTGTCGACCCACCTAACTCGTACACTTGGCGAATAGGTAAAAGATTCTCCTACCTTGCCCGATTTAGGTTTTCTCGTGGATGTGATAATCACTCCCAAAAAAGGATGAAAACATAAGAGTTTGTCACATAAACTGCAAC